>NC_056729.1:1287184427-1287328568 GCF_019279795.1 Protopterus annectens | reverse complement strand
GGGGGGATGGATAGGAAGTGGGTAATAGTTGGGGTTTCTGCATCACTGACCCCCCAATTGGCGGAAAGGCATTGGGTGGCCCAGTCCACACCAGGATGCAGCAGGCCATGTGCACATGGTCCTGGATGGTCCCAAGAGGGACATGATTCCAGTGGACATGTGTCATCAAGACGGTACCTAATCTGGACCTCTGCCTGGTAGTGCCCATGCAACCCCTGGCAGGTGTAGGTCACATGGCCATGGCCGGACACCGTGAACTGTGACACCTGCCTTTTACAGTCTGCAGCTGTCAATTTTATCCCTGTGTAGGCCCGCCTCATGCCAGACATGTCTGCATGCATACACACGCACTGGAAACAAATGTAGGGCACCTGAACACACACAGTTATAACATCCACAAATGCCCAGTGATATCACAGGCCCTAACACACATGCATGATGTCATCCAATGGCACAGCCTAGGCTTCTGGCAAACATTATCACCCTGTGCATATGATGATGCCTGTGCTGCATCCCTGTCAGCCACACCATCAGTGCAGGGACATGTTCATTAGACCAAATGCGCAGGGTGAACATACTAGGTAGATAATTGTAGGATAATATTGTTGAGTAGTGTTGGCAGGCAGCAGACATAACATGTATTGCAGTTTCAGAATGCATTTTGTATGTTTGACAGCATGTATCATGTGTAACAATACTAACAGCATGTTGAGCCTGACGTTCTGCCTTCCTCTTTCAGGTGTACTTGCATGTGCCTGGGGATGTTGGTGTATGTGGGAGTCCCATAAGTACATGTTTCCTACCCACAGGTCAGTATGACAATACCTACATGCACTTTGTAGCTTCCACATCACAGTGATTATCTCCCATGTTTTAATTATGTTTACTGTTCTAATGATCCAAGAGCATGATAGCTGTGTAGTAAGCTACTGTGTTCAGAGCCATCGCATCCAAAGTGGGTGACATCACAGGTATAGTTACCTGGAGCGCTTTGAGTGAGTAAAAGTGTGGTATGCTGGATGACAATTGTAAAGGCCGGTTGAAATAGAGGCATCACATTGGGAAGCAGTAATACCCACTGCCCTGACAGCATGCAAACACAGACACACCCACGCACTCAGGGAGTCCAGACACAATAACACACACTCTGACACACACACACACACACACACACACACACACACACACACACACACACACACACAGTTGCCAGTGTTCAGATGTCAACCCCTGCCTATGTGCATATTATCATTATAGTGCTACGCATTTACAAGACACGCCACAGAGATTACACATGTACAGGTAGTTGGAATGTCCTAAGATCGAGGACATCAACAGGGATACTAAAGTGCAGTGAGTGTATGTGGGGAGGAGGGTCCATCAGTAGGCTATGTAACAACAGGTCACACCCCAGGGAGTACATGTTAACATGCGGTTTGTATGCCCGTCTCTGATTGATGTTATCAACAGGCATGCTACACTGCTTTGAGTGGATGAGGGAAGAGGCATTAACATTCCACTATGGTAACATACAGCCTCACTCCAGGAACTGGACAGCCATACACACACACACACACACACACAGCCTCACTCCAGGAACTGGACAGCCATACACACACACACACACACACACACACACCGGCATTCACAAAGATATACACCTATGTCATACACATACAGACACTTTACATGTGTGTGGTTCAACCACCTGCCTATGGTTTTCTTTCTACACTTCACTCTGTACTGGTGTCACCAACAGTGTTCAGGAGAGTGATAACATGTGGGATGTATTCCTAACCATACGTGACATATATGGACACACACCCCCACATGTGCCAGTACTGTGAATCAAACACATGGCTATCTCATGATAGGTACTATAGCAGTACAGCACTATCACATCCAGTACAATGCTAACTGACTCTTTCTTATGACAACTGTGCTAGTATTTGCACAATATATTCACATGTATGGTATTACTGTTACAGGTGTCATGGGGTTTGCCTTTGGTGTCACCCTTACAGCATTCTATATTGTCTGTCTTCCACTTCAATTAACAAAACCTGACCTTAGCAGGTACACAGGTTATTGTAGGCCTGATTGTAATACACCAGTGAGCTGTCCTCAGTAATAATTCATCTGCAAAGAAGCCTCACCACTTAGTAGTCATGTCCAAACATCCGTCCATACCAATATACAGTTGGCAATGTTGAGGTGTATTGCAACAGCATGATGTACTAAGACAACAGTCACCTTCAGACATCAGACACTGCACACACATGGAATCTACACAAACAGCAATGCATGTACACATATGCGGTCCACATCAGTATGTGCACTAGCAGGTCAAGAGGATACATTCCATACCTTCCACACGCCATGTGTGAAACATAGCCGAGCATCTGTGGCTTGTAAACATCTTACCCCAGCATGTATTGTCTATTGTGGTACTAAGGCTAATGTCCAGACAGCACACAGCATGCATGGCTTGCAATTGTTGACATGTGGTATATGTATTAGCTGTGGCCACACATGGCTGTACATGTCATGAACATATCACCTGTGACTAGTCAGGAACATACAGTGCAGAGCTGGATTTCCCCGAGTCTGTCAATACAGGCCTTGTGTAGGTCCTATGGTCCTGTTATTTGGGTATGTTTGTAGGCATTGCATTAGGTGGACATGTCTAAAGGCATACATGCCACATGGGGTGCTGTAGGATATGATAGATGTAATGGGTGATCAGTAGAGAGGGGATATTACCTCTGTCAACATAGATATCGAACCTTATGTACTGTTAGCATGCTATTTGCCATGTGCATGTGTGTAATGGCTGCAGCCACCTGTATGTAGAAAGGTAAATGAAAGCTATGGTAATGTGATATATGTGTGTGGGATGTACATATCCAGGGCAGGTACGATTAGGTCATATCCAACCATGAGGGTGTTGGTTACTGGTGTACAGCAACAGTCGGCCGTGTTAATGCTGACAACATCTGAGGGGCCCTGGTATGTGTACAACTGAGCAGGTTACAAACAGTGGTATTATTGCATTGCATAACACATTATGCAGCTATGTCTGTACATGGGTATATTGCACAGTTGATGTAGGCCTAGGTACAGTCCAGCAATTGAGGGTTATCTGGTGGTCTACCATACTATGTCATACCACATATGGATGTGTGTTGGTAGTCTGGGAACAAGGTGGTGGATGTATATGTGGATACAACCTAGAATGCTGCATTTGCCACTGTCACCTGTACCTGATTCATCTGTGATGCATTATGTCAGAGTAGTGGTTTGTGCATGCGAGTAGCCTTTATGAATATGTGTACACCACCACCTGGTATGCGCAATACTGGCATATGTATGCATGCTTGTGTGTGTGACTACCCTGCAGCCAGGCATACACATGTGTAATGTCTTTTAGCACACCATGGTAGCCAACCGTGGTGACCGGTGTCTTCAAAGTATTACATAGGAATAGTAAAGAATACATGGTCATGGCCGACTACAGTTGGGTATGTTATTTACCTGTGCCACTGTCGAGCAGTGACACAGACATGGTCACCATGGTGTAGGTCCATACCCATCATTCCCCCACCCTAAGTCCACAATCCCCGGGGTAGATTACAATAGCCATCACTCCCCACCCCAAACTCCACATACACAACAACCATCCCTTCTCTGGTGAACTGCTTATGATTTAAATGTTATGACACAGGCAATGCCTCTGTTTTGTGTACATGTCAGTTCCTTTGGAACCCTTCTGTGCCACAAAGGGTGTTCAGACATATATATATATATAGAGTTCTATTCAGAGAAAATCCAATTGTGTGTGTGTGTGTGTGTGTGTGTGTGTGTGTGTGTGTGTGTGTGTGTGTGTGTGTGTGTGTGTGTGCGTGTTTCTGTCTGCCTGAGACAAGAACAATGCTTTTTAGAGTATTCACACTCTGTACAATTCACAACCACCTTTAGCAATCCTGTTGATGTTACCCACCTAGGAATACACCTCTAGGACTGCTGTAACCCAATATTCTCTTTGGCACATGCTGTAACGGCGCATTGCTGTAGTGTGATAAGCTAGTTAGGTAGGGATTCTGTTCTGAGAGAGTCCAACTGCGTGTGTCTCTGTCTGCCTGAGACAAAAACAAAAACAATTCTTTTTAGAGTATGCACACTCCATACAACTCACATGACCACCTTTAGCAATCCTGCTGATGTCATCCACCTAGGAATAGGTAGGGGTTCAATTCCAAGACATGGCAGGTGTGTGTGTGTGTGTGTGTGTGTGTGTGTGTGTGTGTGTGTGTGTGTGTGTGTGTGCGTTTGACTGTCAAAGCCTGTGTGGAGGTGGCTGTGTGTGTCTAACCACTGGACATGCTGGGAAGCTGATTTTGTAGTTTTCCTATATGGCGTCCATCTTATGTCACAGTTCCCACCTCATGACGAGTACAGCTGTCAGTCAGCCATGAGACTGTGTTGGCAAGCCATACCCCTACATCTGGCAAAAGGCCTGGTGAACAAAGTATGCAACCCTACTAGTACCCGGAATATGTCCTGAACCTATGTGTCATACACAAACACACTTGCCTAGAATATCCCGCTATGTTGCTAGTACTCTGCACATTGATGACAGATAGTAGGTATGGTGTGATTGCAGTGGGCTGCAGAGGACATGGCACCCTGTACAGCACTACAATAGGCACATAACTTTTGACAATGTGCCTTCACTATGTTCCCCACTGGATGCCTGCAACATATGTGGTGCCATCAAATGTGATCCACACAGGCCATGCAATGCAGTACACATGTGCCCTGTATGGACCAATGCCACTGACACCAAGGAATACCTGTATCATGCTATTAATGCAGGTGCATGGCCAACCTGCTGATTATAAGCAGGTTCTGCCACACCAGGCCAGTATTGGCATATCGGTGGATAACAGTCTGTGTACACAACATGTGCCGGCCAAACCAGCTACAACTGTGCATGTCACTGTACATTATTGTGGGACATGCACATCCCAGGCAATGTCCATGTCAAGGACTATCAAATACAGACATGGCATGCATTACAAAGCTACGGCCATACACAATGGCATCCAGGATATCAGGGCAGTTCCTACAATACCCATCTGTGTGGGACATTGCAGACACTACACCCCTGTACCACATTGCACATCATTGTCAGGTGGCTTGATGCCAAGGATTACTCCTCACCCAGTCTTGTACAGCCATCTTGCACAGCCGACCACTACACACCCATGAAGCAATGCACACATGCATGTCAGTACTGGCACCTTGTGTCTGCATGTGTGGTATGATGCTCCCAACCACAGTCACTCCCAGTATAACACCCATTGGCATAGCAACAGATGTCAAACACGTTCACATGCCCTAGCCCATAGAACCTCTGGATATCCCCTTTGGTGCAAGTAGTACCTGTGCATTACTGCAACGTGGCAAACTATATAGTTAGGGTGTGTATTTGTGGGCCTGGCAAAGAGTGTCAATGTGAGTCCATTAGAAAATGTGGTTGTGTTGACAATGACATCCGTTCATGTGGACAGCCATGTGTTCTACACCTAATGTATGTCTACTATATCTCTGTTGCAGATGTTGCTCATGAACACACATATGTGTTCCTACAGCACACCAACATGTCAGCTTTGTGGCACATGGAGTAACTGCATGCACTTGTAATAGTAATGACTAGTCGGTCAGGGGTCTGACCCCTGTACTGGTAAGTGTGTGAAAGACGATGCTTAGGTTTTAGTCTCTAAGCCTTCCTCTGATGTACTTTGCCTCTGTCTGTCCCTCCCACACACTCTTTAGTGGATGTGGAGGTGTACACCTGCTCAGTAGCAACTTGTGTAGTGTAAGTGATGGTCATGATCAGGTGATGGCCAGTGCACCTATTGCAGTCCTCCTCTAGCTGATTGCATGTGGAACAGCTGTGATGATGTTCCCATAGCCTTTTGCATGAAAAACACAGTACAATATCTGGGGACATCATGTTGATGTTTGCCCATGAGAGTCGATGCGAGTGATACCTGGATCTGGTGTTTAGAAATGGCATCAAAGATGATATCTGGATATTCCTCAAACAGCATACACAGTGGGGAAATAGCCTACAGACAGGAGGGTGATGTGCCAGACATGACTACAACATGTATGTGTAGCTATGCTTCATTGAGACTACTGCCTGTTTAACAAGTTGTGTGTGGTAATGGCTATTCTGCATGTTTTACAACTGACAAGACAGTGCTCTGTTCATGAGGGACCCTCATCTGTAGGGACATCTGTGGATTGGTCAGTGTGTGGAACCATTTGTTTCCTGTGTTACTCACTGAACACACATCTGAGAACAGCAGAAGCATAGTGTGAGGATTGCAGCCAGTACATGGTGATAGTGATGTGTTACTCCCATCTCATCCCTGACTGGACATATGTCACATGAAACAGTGGTATGACAGACACTGTCTGGGGTTCCAGTGACATGCCAGTAATGGGCCACCGTGCAAAGCTGCAGTCACACGTCTTCTACACTTTGTACAGATGTCATGCAGTATATATGCATGGGTTGTGCTCCCTCTGCAAATATATACCATCTGTTGTGATGGGTTGATGGTCATATCTATGCATGCTGTTGTAAGTAATCCTGAATGCTGTTGACTATCACTAAGTCATATCTGTGTTTAAACTGCAACACCATAGGCTGTATGGGTTTGGAGGTCCCGGCAGAACCTCCTGTCCCACTTCAGCTGGCCATGACCCTGGGCACCAGCACATCTGGGGCCCAGCCTTGGACCTCCAGCTCTGTTGGCTCTGCACCACCTTATGCTGGTACCACCACTGAGGATGGGGCTTGTCACCCCTGGGAGCAAGTCCAGACAGGAACATGTCTGCTGTCGTACGGTCCTGGACATGGTGTTTAGGGGGCTCAATAAGGGGTTTTGAGGCCAGATACACCAGCTCAAGGGCAGAGTGTCAAATTTACAGGGTGAGGCTGCCCCTCCTAGACAGCCCCCAGCACTGCCACTTTTACAGCTGTTTTGGTGCAGTGGTGGGTGCCCATGGCTGGGGACCTCCGTCCCACTGTTTACATCTGGGGGCTCATGGGCTTGTGAATGCCGAACACCCCTCCCTGTCTGAGGTGTATCCCCCCACGTGTCATATACTGACCCTGTATGCTGTCTTGTCTGTCATCCTACCCTACCTCTCCTCCCCGTGCATACCTACTCTCCTTCCAACACATACCACTCTCACCCTATGGAAACATAAGGCCAATCGGTTCCTAGAAAACCATTTGCCCCATGCATAGCTGTCCATTTCACACACGTGTCCACTGGACACATGTAACCCTTTTAATATGCATCACAACATACTCCTGTTGTCCTCACCCCAGTCTCTCAGGCGCACTATCCTAGTATGCACATGACTCCTAAATGTTCCAGGTACATGTGATGCCGATTACTAAACTGTACATACAACACTACCGGTCCCTCTATGGTTACCCCATTTACCTTTATCATGACGATTTCACACACAGCACCTTGCAAGAGTACTGTTCTCACATAATGATTGGACAGGAACTGTTGTGTTAATGTAAATAACATGCACAAAGTGATGTATACGGCCAATGTAGAAATGTTTGCATGTATGAATGAAACATGTCTGTCTGGAGGAGTCTTGATATTACATAGGACAACACCACTACATAATACAGGCATCGCTGGCGTTTCCCTTTTCATTCATTTGTAATGCTTTGTTGTCACACGGTATGTTCCTGATATATCTCTCTATAGGTATGCACCTATATGCTGGACATAAACACTCACACATACATCTACATGATCGAATACATTTCCTATACTGTTGAATGACTGCGCTGGATGATATGTTTTTTTGATAAGGTCCGCTGTCTGTATATCTGCCATGGCTTATTGGTAAATCACATTAGCTGTGTGTGCAGGATCATGGTTTCGAGCCTTGCAGTGGCCGTTTATTTTGTTGCAGGGCAGAACAAGGCTATTGGATACAGAGTGATTAAGGCACATTAAAGCAGTTGTGAGCAGATGTGTGTGGGTTTGCGTGGTGCTAAGCAATGCTAATCTCTGGTTACAGTTTCTTACACTCAGTTAGCCTCTATATTGCTTTACCAGTGTAATAATACTCGCATACTGGCGGCCAAACAGGCTTACACCTGCTTGCTCCAGCACATGCAAATTCACTGCATTTGGTGTTTGCATCTGACACTCACACCCCTGTGTGGGACTGAGGACTATGATATTACCTTGTGTGCCTATTACATCGGAATACATGCCTACAGTATTGGGAATGGCTGCCCATTAGGCAACGGCATGCCATTCGACTGTACAGAATCCGTGGCCTATCCAGGGTTTGATTCATATTATTGGTGTGTTTCACTTACAATATGCACCTGTCTGGCTAATACACGGGAACTGAGACTCTTCAATACAAACAAGTAATTGGGTTTTGGAACCCACATCCTTCAGCAGAGTCATGCTACTACATTCCTAATATTCTATCATTTTTCTAAGGTTGTCAGTGGAATATGTGCTTTCTGTCCCTATCAGACCTCTCATACGATTGGGGAAAATACAAACTGTATCAGGGACACGGCATAACAACATCAGGGACACATTTAAATTATTGGTGCTATTAACCTGACACATTGACAGACTCACAGCATATGAATTCCTACACATTTTCTGTGGTAAATGATGTTTATGACTCTTAATTGTTGTCATTATCCATTACATGTAATTCAAAACCTTTCCGCCGAATGTCACTAGTTCTAGGAGGGTTTATGTGGGACAGAGTTAGAAACTGAGTCAAAATCAGGGACGGCCCTGAAAATCAGATACAGTTCAAGTGTATGGTCCCTATTTGCTCCCCCAATGGTTTATAGCCTGTCCAGTGGATGTACTCTTAAGGGTTGGGAGGTATGAGCATCAGCTATGCCCATTTTGGAATATTACTTACATCCCCGGGGTGGTCCTAAGAGGACTTTGCCAGCCAACACCTGCATGCCTAGGCTCATAACTGCATACCCATAGCTCCCCCATCTGCCACTCCTCTACAGCACTCATCCTTACTGTAGGTGCTGGTAGGGTATAAACAAACCACTACACACTGCCCACTCTCCCCGTGTCGGGACACATGTCATATGTGCCGGGACACATGTCGTACATTGTGTCGACCCATGGGTTATCAGACTTGCACAACCTACTGGTCCATGTTCATCTACAGCCTGGTTTGATATGTCATTACCGGGACTGGCTCCGATCATTAATTTTTGGTGTCCCACAAGGGACATCAATGTCTATGTTTCAAGATTAGACCTTGCAGGTCTCTCCCACGGTGGTATCCTGTTGGTGGTCTTGGAAGCAGTGGTGTGTTTACCTTTATTGTGTGTCTGTATGTCTCATCGGCCTAGCTGCGGGGGTCTGGGGGTTGATGCTACGTGTTACATGTTTGTTTATTGGACCCCTCACCCCCATATCCACCGCCTGTGAACATATGTTACTTGTAACTGCTGTATCATATCCTAGCTATATAAATGTGTATATTTACTGTCACATATGTATATATATATATATATATATATATATATATATATATATATATTTACATTACTATAATACAGATATATCTGTATATGTATGCATACATGTATATTTATATTTGCTGTATATATATATATATATATATATATATATATATATATATATATAAAAAACGACATATGGGTCTATGGGTGTCTGCATATCTATATATTTATATGTGGGCATGTATCTGTATTCTGTCTCTGTATGTATAAATTTGTACTATGGAGAGGGAGAGGCTTATCTCTATGTCACTATGGGTAGATATACATACACCTACCTCTACATGTATACGTCTACATCTGGTTATTCCGTTCCTTGACATATAGATTGCACTTTGCTGCAGTGGGACTCGTAGTGGGTGTGGGCTGCTCGTTGGGAGAAGCCTCTGCCCAATGAACACATTCGATTACATACCTAAGGCTGTCCATATAGACCCAAATCAGCCAACACATGCACACCTAGACCCATAAGTAGCTACCCATATCTCACCCAACCTCGCCTGCTCAACAGCACCCATCCTTACTCTGGGTCCTGGTCTGTTCTGGACACACCACTACACACTGCCCACTCTCCACTTCACGGGACCCATTTCATACAATTGTCTCAGCCCATGAGTCATCAGGGTTCCCCACCCTTGTATTCCTAGTCTGTATACATCACAACCAAAATGGCCTGTCTATCACCTTCTTTTGGTTTGGGCAATTTTTGGGGTGTCCGACAAGGAATGCTCCAGTCTCTGTGTTCCAAGATTAGACTTCATGGCTGCACTGTGTACCCCCCTTGGTTGTATCCTGCCTGTGGTCTGGGGAGCAGTGGACTCTTTACAATGTTTGCATGTATGTTTGCCATGTCCGGTTGGGGGGGGGGGGGGTGGTGGAAGGGCATGCTACGTGTTTCATGTTTCTTGCTTGGGCTCCTCACTTCCATTGTGATAGCTTGTGAACATATGTCATTCTTGTGTGCTGTTTCCTATGATAGCTGTCTATCTGTGTATATCTATGCACACACATGCACACACACATATATATATATATATATATATATATATATATATATATATATATATATACACATACATATATGTCTATACATATATGTATATTTATTTTCATTTTATATATATGTATATGTCTGAAAAAAAAAAAAAATATATATATATATATATATATATATATATATATATATATATATATATATATATATGTGTGTGTGTGTGTGTGTGTGTGTGTGTGTAAAGCAATATATACACCACGCAAATGCACTTACACATGCTGTCTGGTGTTTATATATGCTTGACCTGCTTACTAGTGCCTTATTCATTATGACAGTGACACTTCACTACATTTATCTTTTAATTGATATTTTACGGATTATACAGTGGATAGATGTCGCAATATGTGCATGAACGGATTATGAATGGTAATTGGTATGTGATATAGTGGGATTCGGTACGGGAATGTCTGTTCGTTAGGGGGTTGCTCTAACCAATGCACTATTGCTCTGCTGCTTCATTTGCATATATGCCCATATACCCATGACCTCTGGTTCCCCAAACACACACTCCAACACTTCACTAACACTGCAGTCACCCATTCTCCATTTGGATTTGCAGTGTATCCACACCAGTACACATTGGCCACTCCCTACCCCTGTAGACCCATCCCATCAGTTGACTCACTACATGTGTCCTCAGGAATCCCTAATGTTTAGTCCACAAACATTGGTGACATGAGTGACCAATAGAACACTAATTGCAATCTTGGTGTTATCCCACATGGGACACACTTGTCTTTATGTCAAGATTAGACGCTTACTTCCTTACATACTTTCTCCCGTTAACATGACACTACAATGAATTAATTAGTCTGACTATATGGTAACATACATGTTACACATGAGAACTAATTATGTACGTGTTCGACGTGATTCTTCTACAAATAGACCGGTTTAATATTTGGCTTTGCCATTGGAGGCAGCTCACAGGGATAAATCCCTGTGTGAGACAGTCCTCACATTTGATTTATTCAGCACAGCACTGACTTCGGACATTATATACACTTCTGCATTTTAGCTATTTCATCCCTTCCCTCTTATGCACTACCTATTATCCTATCTACTGTCGGGGTTTGTAAGGGCACATTCATGTGTTTATGTCTGCAAATGGAATGGATATGTTACAGGGAATGTACTTCTACATATAGATGTAGGCATGTGTGTATGCATACATACTTATAACTAACTCGCTGGCCTCAACTAGGCGGACCAATTACAACCAGGCCATCCAACCATGACACGGCTAGATCCATAATCACATACCCATGGTTCCTCAACCGCACCCGAGTTCGACATACACACAATTCATCCATTATCCAGTTGCTTTCACAGCCATAACACACCTACACACATTGCCCTACCCTCAGCATTAGGTGCACTACACATATGTTGTTCCAACACGTGTATTATCATGCTCTCCCACCATTTAGTCCTTGAACATACCTACCGTTGTTTGTGTAATGCACGGAGATCCAAATATGCTGTCAGTTTTTGGTAGTCCCACTGGGGACTACCCTCTGATTGTTTGTAAAGTAGACTTAGCAGATCAACAATGTTACTCCCACTGGTAAAACCCTGTCTGTGGTGTGAGTAGCAGTGCTTTGCTCACTCCTGGCCAGCTTGATATGACATATGCTGACAGCACTAAATAATACTGGCGTTGCTGTTGATTCCGATCTCATTCCTTTTCTATGCTTTATTGTTACGATGTTCATTCTTCATATATATATATATATATATATATATATATATATATATATATATGTGTGTGTGTGTGTGTGTGTGTGTGTGTGTGTGTGTGTGTGTGTGTGTGTGTGTGTGTATTGATTATATATATATATATATATATATATATATATATATATATATATTACATCTGTACATACTTATGTACATTTCCTATGCTGGACACTGCTTACACCCGCGCAAGTGCACTCAGATTTGCATACTGTTTATTATATATGTTAAATGCTGCTTATTTGTGCTTACTTGTGCCTCATTCATTATGACAGCACCACTTTGATTGAATGGATTTGGTTAAAAGTCCCATGCGATACTCAAGTTCACTTTTACATGTTATTATGTCGGTTTTACAGCAGAATGACATTCATTCCACATGGAAAATGATATGTGCTATAGTTGAACTTGAACCGTGAATGCTTGTTCATTAGGCGGATGCTCTAACCACTACACTATTGGTGGGCTGCTTCATTTGCATGTATACCCATGGTTCATAGTTACCCGAACACACGCCTCAAAACTTCCCTAACACAGCAGTCATCCATCATCCAGTTGGAAAAACCACACCACTACACATGTGCCACTCCCTACCGCTCTAGACCCCGTCCCGCATGTTGACTCACTCCAAGTATATTCTGACATCCCAAGCTTAGAGTCCTGGAACATACATTCTTATAATGGTCAGGGTTTTCAAATAGTCTTCCGGTTTTCAGTTCGTCGGACTGGGGACTGGGGACTGGGGACTGGGGACTGGGGACTGGGGACTGGGGACTGGGGACTGGGGACTGGGGACTGGGGACTGGGGACTGGGGACTGTCCTGTACCTGCTTGAAAGTCAGACTTAGCACGTGGACAAAGTTAGTCCCACTGTTAGCATCCTACCTGTGGTTGGAGATGCAGGGGGTTTGCTCTCCTCTGGCCAGCTTGATATGATATGAGAGTTCCGCTGCTGTTTTCCTTTGCATTCGTTATGAATGCTTTATTGTGACAATGTTCATTCTTTACAGAGAGATATGTATATATCTATGTATATATATATATATATATATATATATATATATATATATATATATATATACACATATATATATATATACACATATATATATATATACACATATATATATATATATATATATATATATATATATATATATATATATATATATATATCTGTACATATGCCTGCATATGCATCTACATGATTATTTACTTTGGTCATACTGTTGACTGACTGTGCTGTCTGCTATGTTTGTGATAACATCAGAGTTAAGTATAACTGCCGTGGCTTAGTGGTAAATTACATTGGTTGTGGTGTGTAGGGTCCTGGCGTCGAGCCTCGCCGAGACGGTTTATTGCGTTGGTGGGCAGAACGAGGGCCATTGGACAAAGGGTGGGTACAACACTTTTCAGGAGCGGTTTTCCGTTTTGCCATATTTAACCGCCACTTCCCGTCACGCAAAAAACATCTCCATTCTTACTGTGATACATCACCCCAGTAAACATTTCAGTGGTATTATATCGTTATACTGCATAAAATGTCAGAATATGCCCGTATATGGATTCCATGTCATTAATGGTGTGTCCTGCAGTAGAACTGGCAACATCTGCTCATTAGGCGGATGCTCTAACCATTACACTATTGCTGCTTCATTTGCATGTATACCCATGGTTCATAGTTACCCAAACACACGCCGCAACACTTCACTAACACAGCAGTCATCCATTCTCCAGCTGGAAAAACACCACACCACTAAAACAAATGCGCCACGCCCTACTGCTGTAGACACACCCCTTATGTTGGCTCACTCCAAGTATATGCAGACATCCCAAGCTTATAGTCCTGGAACATACGTTAATGTAATGGACAGGTTGTTCAAATAGTCTTCGGCTCATCCGACTGGAGATTTGGACTGCCCTGTACCTGTTTGAAAGTCAGACTTAGCACGTGGACAAAGTTAGTCCCACTGTTATCATCCTACCTGTGGTTGGAGACGCAGAACGTTTGCTCACCTCTGGCCAGCTTGATATGACAGCACTAAATAATCTATGGGTTCTGCTGCTCTTTTCCTTTGCATTCATTATGAATGCTTTATTGTGACCTTTCTTCATGGCTATATATATATATATATATATATATATATATATATATATGTCTGTCTGTACATACACATGCATATACACCTACATGCTTATTTACATTTCCCATACTGTTGAATGACTGCCACTTACTGCTACTCATACCTGCCTACGTCTGCTTGAAAGTGCCTTAATCACCCTATATCTGACAGCCATTATTCTGGGCATCATATAAAATTAGCAGCCCTTGCATGGCTTGGACCCAGGAACAGAAACACCATAGTCACTGGTTTGACCACTAAACCATCCGTGATACATTCTGCATGGATGGTAGTTAGGATATATGACTTTACTACAGGCATTCCACACTACTGGCAACAAATGTGACAGTCAGTTGGTGTACATATCTATAGTACATGTTAATGTTCATATGCTTCTGAGAGACATATGTACACATTTGCAAGTATACATATTTATGAATAGGACACATACTTGACAACTACTTATATGCATGTATGTTTGATGTGTTGCTATGCGTATATAAGTATGTGCATTTATAGATATATGACTACATATCTGGGGTTATACATGGCCATGTATATGAACACCCGCATCCAGGAGGGACCTGTATCGTTTGTATATAGGGGTTGCGTGCATCATTATGATGTGGAACCTGTACAGGGTATTCAATTTGTGGACGTGTACTATTTGGAAGATGGCTATGGGGAAGCTTCTTGGGAACATGCGAAAGGTATATATTCCCGATAACGCATGTGGTGAGATGTGCATCATGGTCAGGTGTTTAATCCCGGGTCGTAGTTTCTGCAGGACTGGGTGGAGGCTGAGCAGGGTTGTGGACAAGTACTGCTAATCTGACTCGTGTCCGAATGTCAACAGGGGTGGAAATCATGTTGTGCCACCAAGTCTAATCTTGAGAACAGACACTTATCCCATGAGAGATGTCCAAAAATTGTAGACGCCGATGAACCCCATTCTTTTAGTTATATGAAAATGAGGGAGGGTTATACATGCATGGGATACCTAGTTTTCAGGCCTGAGACTGGTTAGGGTGAGATTGCCTACTAGATGTGGGTAGGGGGCACTATGTGCAGATATGGCTGGCCCAAGCTAACGGCCCGAGTATGGGTGGTTTTGGTGGGTGTTCAGCAAGGGGGGGTTGTGTGTTGTGGAGGGGACGATGGGTATTCAATTATGTATCCAGGTGTGCAGGGGCTGGATGGATCAGTTCTGGCCAAACCATTATATGGTGTGAGCCGGTACCATTTCTGTACATGTGTATTGTCATTTTAATGTTCATATGTTTGTGGGATTGTGTTCTGCAATATGACCTGACAGGGTGTATTGGGAATGTGAATGTATGTTCTTTAATTTCCTTTTGGATTCTCCCACTGCACCCTTGTACACCTCCAGTTCACCTATTGTACATCTGACCCAGTCTCCCCTTGGCGGATTATTACATTACCCATCACAGCCCCAAAATCCACATACACACCATCCATACCTTCTCTGGTTGTTAGCCTATGGCACAGACAGCAGTACACATTGCCTACTCTACATATCTCTGGTACCATTATGGTTTTGAGGCCAACCCTAGTATATTTGGTCTTCCACATGCTGTACTTCAAGCACATAGGTACATGCAAATACTTATCTTTCATGGCATGGCAGGTTGACCCAGGTTATACCCATTCATTTTTGGGTCTTCCAGACAAGGACAACTCAGTCTTCGAATGGGCAGATATTAAGCAAATGCTCTGACCATTGGGCTAGGCTTAGCAAAGGGCAGTGGCTCGCAAACACGCTGCATTTTGCTTCCACTTGGTATAAAAATCAACACTACAATGAAATACAGAGATGGGGTTTTAAATGTAATTGTTTGAGGGACAGAGGCTCAACATTCATCTACGTGCTTGTGTTTACTCCTGTGATTTTATTTTGGTGTTTGCGGAACTCTCTTGTATGCTTTGCATACATTTCAGTATCCACGGACACTGATAGGAGTGATTACTATTAGAGGCAGGCTGTACTAGTCAGCATTTCAGGTTGTGTGACTGTAGCCAACATGTTCACATCTCCCTGCAGCGCTTAAACACGCCCCCTGCACTCACGCATGTTTTCTGTGCACAGGGATGGTGCGGCAGCATGCCTTCATTTATATGCATATGGTGCTGCTGCGCCATCTCTACGCCGCACGCTCGGCACAAGGCCAACACCATCCTTGCGCCGAGCTTCATGAATCCTGGGGATAGTGTTACAAAATGCACGATACTAAAATTTTGCAAACTCTTTTTAAAATGCTGAAAATTCTAAAGCTCCCTGACTGACCTTCATTTGTCAAATAGGGGAGATGGAGGTGTATTTATTTAAACTTGGTGGAAGGTGGCACCTAATCTAAGCTGCCATACCAATTCACGCTTAATGTTCCAATAAAATGGCATATTTTTGAATTTATTAGTATTTTTATTGCAGAAAGGAATGTCTTCCTTTGTTCATCTAGGCTTAAGTCATTAGAACTCAGAACAACCTGCTGAGGTAAGAGTATTATCATGTATGGTTTGTTCAGTGGAATATCAAAGATGTGTTTGTCCTAGCTGGAATTAGAATAATTCCAAAATTCTATGTATTTTTAATAATGTGGAGACTTGCATTGAAAGTAAAGGGAACAACTAAGTGATTCAAGTTTATCAGGGTGGTAGAGGCAGAAAGGGGTGGAAGAAGATTTGTAAGGATAAGATCAAGGGTTAGGAGGGTGGCCTAATGGTTAAGGTGTTTGCCTTACAAACACAAGGTGCAGGGTTTGAGTCTCACAAGGGATAATTGGCTAGGCTTAAAACTGGCTCGCAAGGGCAGTTAGCTTAGTACTAATCTATGAACCTATGAATCAAGGAAGTTAGCATAACTGGTAAAGGTGGTGACAATTTTAAGTAGGGAAATGATACTCAAAAAAAATCAAGGAATAAATCTCTGGTTATATTTATTGGAGACAGTATGAGATAGACAGGTGGTAGAGAGTCTTCTGTAAAACAAATGGTACTGCAGGTGATGAGTTGCTTAAGAGTATACTCAATGTGAAACATTGAAGTGGACGTATAGTTTCAAATAAGATGATCTTTGGTTTTGTTTAGATAAACTAGGCCATCTAAGGTTTCCTGCAATATCTCCCATTAGTCAAAGGCATGTTTAATAAATATGGCTATGCCCTGATAATTCCCAGAGGTCCCAAGTAATTATTATGTACAATACAAGTAATTATTATGTACAATTAGGGCAGCACAGTGGTGCAGCTGTTAATGTTGTCGCCTCACAGCAAGAAGTTCTTCGGTTCGATTCTCAGTTGGGGTGCCTTCTGTGTGGAGTTTGCATGTTCTCCCTGTGTTCGCGTGGGTTTTCTCCGGGTACTCCGGTTTCCTCCCACATTCCAAAGACATGCATCTGGAGAGTTTCTCCCTGGGCCTCCGCTGAAAACAGGCTCTGTGGAACCTAGTCGGACATTCCCGGTCAACAAATGTTAAATAAATACCCTGGTTAGGAGGGAATGCTGCCTTTGTCCTGAAATAGCCATTAGTAATTATACTAATACAGATGTCCTCCAGAGCGAGGTACCCAAAACTGATTTTCTTTTTGCTTAAGCTTCTAACATTGAACAAAGCAATCATGGCATTCTTTAAATTGGAATCTGCAATGTGCCTGTATTTAAGAGTTGAATATTACTTTGAAAAGACAATGTGGAGGAAGCAAATATTTTGATCAGTATAGCAAAGCCAGATAGTGAGGAAGGCATGCTATCCTCAGTGCAGGTGACTCCATTGTCCATTTTATCTTTAAGATACTAGACATTTTACCTTCAAGCTATTGGAATATGCTTCAACGAATCACAGGTTTTCAAAAAATAAATATCAAAAACTGGTGATTCAAAAGCATTTAAAAAATGGAAAAACACACTCTTTTTCTCAGTGAAGTAAACCCCTCTGCATGCCAACCTCCTAAATTATTTATACCAACTCGACAGTCATACCACAGTGGAGAAAAGTGAAAAACCCTAGAATAGCTCACTGGTGGCTCCCACAGTGCAACACATTACAGTGAAAGCAGCTGTGAAATTACATTTTTGATCTACAACCACTCATCCACCAATGCTTCACTCACCTGTAACTATACCCTGTTGAACATCTCTTTTTAGGCAGACACACAGTACTTCCCATAGAATTAGCCCAGTTTGCAATTAAATTAGCATAGACAATTATTTTATTTTTCAATTTAGGCATCATTATTGGAGAAGGATTTGGTTTACCAGTAGTTGTTTATCTTCCTTGGAGACAGACAGTGAAATCATATGTGTCTGGTTGCATCTCCATTACAGTATACTTTCCAAGGTAATTCTTGTCTACATGGAGACCCCAAAGTCATACTCATATTTAGAGTGAAGTAGGATCTTGATGACCCTTACGATATTGCTGATCATTTTGCCATAGAGAAAGCTGACAGTAACTCTCTCTTTGCCCCAGTCTGACAAGTACTGTATCAGTATATTTAATAATGGAATCACCAATGCCTGGACTTTTAGGGTAAAAGTAGGTTCATGTTACTTTAGAGGCTCCTGTTTGTAGTCATGGCGACTCCCTGTATTAATATGTGAGAGTGTAGGCAGTGCTGTATTTCTAGATGTTAAAGGTCTTCTACATAGGTTCCAAGGAGGATTAGAAAGGATTTATCGACTACCCGAGCATAGGTAGGAATAGAGTGACAGTGGTGGGAGTACAGAGTCATGGCTCCAGATGAAGGAAAAAACGCATCTATCATAGATAAAATTAGAAGAATCTAATAGCAGTGGACTGTCAGTTATCATAAACAGCTCCTACACTGCCTAAGAATGTCTAGTGCTTACAGATGGGACAGTTAAAAGGTAAGATCATCTCACCCCTACACAGTAATAGGTCTAGGGTGGGTTTAGTTAAAGTAAGGTCTGATATAAGTAGGTTAAGCTGATAAGGCAACAGATAACAGTTACAGTGGTGACAGAGATTGGACTGGGTCAATTTATATCAGATAATTATCAGAGCATTCTTATAGAAGAAATAGAGTAGCCTCTGTGAATAAAATGGGGCAAAATTCACTTCTTGGCTGCAACCCGAAAAGTGATAGAATTGTGTCAGTCAGATTCCAAGGAAGCCATTCCATGTTACATCAGGAAAAAGTCTCTGCATCAAGTACAGCTGTTGAAGAGGAGAAAGGCAACCAGTTTTATGAGACCTTTATGAACATTCATCATTAATGATGGAATGGTAAAACTGGAAAAGAAAAACTGGAATGATGGTAAGTTTAGTCTTCACCCATGAAGTGAAATGGGCCATAGACTGGTAGACTTCTGCAAGAT
This sequence comes from Protopterus annectens, assembly GCF_019279795.1. Taxonomy (NCBI): domain Eukaryota; kingdom Metazoa; phylum Chordata; order Ceratodontiformes; family Protopteridae; genus Protopterus; species Protopterus annectens. The sequence goes on along the minus strand of NC_056729.1, from coordinate 1,287,308,663 downwards.
AATTCACTAATCATGGCAAGCACTCTCTTTCAACAGTCTAACAGATGGTTTCACACATAGATATCGCCAGATATTCAATACTAAATTCAGAATAACTACATAGAACACACATATAAATATACATATATATATATATATATATATATATATATATATATATATATATATATATACATATATATATATATATATATATATATTTCTGTGTGTGTGTGTATGGGTTCACTTCAAAATATTGAAAGCTCAAAATCCTGAATCTTAAAATACTGAATTCAAAATCTTGAAAGCTCAGAATACTGAAAACTCATAATACTGAATCTCATAATATTGAAAAACATATAGGAAACCAAACACTGACTATACTGTAGCAGAAATGCATACAGAAACAAAGAAAAGACTAACCATATCAGACTAAACCAACTATAAGCAGGGGGGCAAGCAGTCCTGCACCCCCATACCCCCTGCTACTTAAATATATCAACTTCAGGATCGCACTTCAGTATACTAAGACGAGTTATTTTGTAGTATAGTACATTAAAAGGGAACATGAGTAAGGTTACAACAGGCAGTCAGGAAGCATGCAATGGTAGGTTTGCCATTTTCTTCTGTGAAGTGCAATCTCAGAGTTGATATAGTTAAGTAGCAGGGGGTGTGGGGGTGTAGTCCCCACATGGGTGGTGCAGGGGTGCTTGCCCCCCTGCTTATAATTGTAGAAGAGTAGTATGTTTCTGTATGTATTTCTGCTGCAATACAGTCAGTGTTGATGTCCTGTATGTTTTTCAATATTATGAGATTCAGTATTTTGAGAGTCAGGATTTTGAGCTTTCAAGATTTTGAAGTGAACCCATGTATGTGTGTGTGTGCATCTATATATATATATATATATATATATATATATATATATATATATATAGATATATATATATATATATATATATATATATATATATATATATATATATATATATATATATATATATATATATAGAAAGAGAGAGAGAGATACCTTGCAGTGAAATATGGAAGCTCGCCTGACAACTCTTTGGTCAAGAAGTGTGGACAATGCCAAAAGTAATAGGGGGGCCCCAAATCAGTGACAATGCTAAATATTGGTGGTTGGTATAATGGTTGACAATGCTAAATATTGGAGGCTGGTATAATGGTTGAGTTATTTACCACCCATACACAATGTACAGTATTTTCATTTTTACCTTGAGAAGGAGAATGGTTAGGCCTCAAATGGTCTACAATGGCAGCTAGCCTAGTACTGGAACATATCCATCTGTCAAAGGTGATTTCAACGAACACAAAGAAACTGAAGCCAGGTCACTGAAACCACCTTTGTACAACCTCAGAGTTGGTATACATATATATATATATATATATATATATATATATATATATATATATATATATATAGATATATATATATGGATCTAGGACAGTTGATCGAAAGACCAACTGTCCAAATCCAACCCTACCAAACACGATTTACTGGAACTGCTTTCACTGAAAAAGCAGTTTCTGTAAATGGAAGGTAAAACACACACACACATACACAAAAACAAAAAAAACCCACACCCACACCATGTTTATGCAGGGGGTCTTTGCCCCCCTGCACCCCCCACACCCCCTACTTTTATATTCTCACTCCAAGAATGCTCTACAGTGGGGAAAAGGGAATATTCCCTTATCCCCACTGTAGTCCAATCTCACCCACTACCACTTCCCCCTGATTCCCTGTACTTTTACAAAAGTTTTGCGAAAGCACTTTTTTCGTTAAAAAGTGCTTTCATGAAACTGTGACAGCCCATTTCACTTTCGGTGAAACAGTCTTTCGGTAAACTGTCCTAGACCCATATATATATATATATATATATATATATATATATATATATATATATATATATATATATATATATACATTCTGGGGGTGGGAGGGGTGAAGTGGGGGGTTGCCCCCCTAAAAAAATTGTTTCAATGTTTTCTGAAGGCAAATTTGGTGAACTGGTTTTGATATATTTGAGTTCGTCAAAACTGCCTTCAGTGGCTCAACATGAATCCCCTAGTACCTACCTATGAACTCAGTCATTTACAATATTAATATAAGAGATTTTTTTCTGAACAGTAAGAAGTATACAATTCATGACTGGCTAACTGTAATTCTTTGTGATTTCCTAGAAAATCAAGATTTTATAAGGTATCAGGTGAAAATATGAATCAGAATCAGGAACATTCTGTGAAATGATAGAAAGCTGAGACATACTGATGGAAGAAAACTTTACAGGCATCAGCAACAAGACATAAAACTGATTGCTCACTCTAATAGCTTTTTATTACCAAGTTTAGAATCAGGTTATAAGAAGAAAGAAAATTCTAAAGGTAAATTAAATATGAGCAGAACAATACTCTGTATGAATATATATTTAAGGGGAAGAACAGATTTAAGGGATTATACTAATCACTAATATTCAAAACATTTTAAAAAAATGTTGCTATTAAGCCTATTGTATTTGTCTTATTTAGCTTAGCTCTCTAAAGTTAATGTTTAATTGTTACAAGTTTGACCATTGTCACTATTAACTGTTTTCCTTCTGTATGTATTATTCATGCATAACTGTCTGAATTGCTCATCAAAAAAAAAAAAAAAGAGGACCCTAACATCACTGTTATATGATGGTAGACTCTTTGATCTAGAGACAATCATCCTGAAGATCAAAGTTAAATGGTCTCCAGAAAGGCTTACTAATAGCAAAGCTGCAGGAATTGAATTCAGCTGTATGGCTCAAAATCCTGCAAAATTATGCTATTATAGTTGTATTTGTAATATGCCAGGAAATGTGAAAAACAACAGTGACCGTGGGAGTAGAAATAATAAATTTATATTGCGATACCAAAGGAGAGCAAAGCCAAAGAGTCCTCAAACTATCAACCAATTGAACTTATTATACCTGCTAGCCAGATAATGTTCAATATACTGCTAGCTAAGGCAGCCCTATGGCACAGAGGGCTGGAGCCCTTACGGGGCCTCAGATGACTTATGTTCCACTAGCATCAATGGCATTGGAGGGACTGTGTGTGTTAGGACATGAGTAAGCAGATGTTGTTGGCTTATCTAAACTGGAGGGAGGGATGGAGGGAGTCAGCTTAGGCTCACTGCAACAGCAGCATTTAGAGGATGGGGTGTTCTGTGTTTCAAGTGATATACAGTTTGGTTTTGATGTAGTTCATGTGCAGAAACACTAATATACCTCCTGAAGGCAGTGACTGCAGAAGTAGCAAGGCTGCTTTGGGGTGTTGGGGGATAGAGCATAATCCCCAGTAGCAGTATCACACAGAACCGTCATTTGTGATTTTCTCATCAATCCTGCATGTGGGTCAGGTTGTGCCTGGCAAGGTTCAAACAATTTATGGACTGAAAACTGTCAGATGTATAGGCTGGTTTTAGAAGAAAGAGATCAAAGATCAAATTGCTGATATCCAGTGCATAATAAAGAAAGCAAGGACATTCCAGAAGTGCATTTACCTCTACTTTATTGACTATTCTAAATTCTTTGACTGTGTGCACCATAACAAACTGTAGTGACTTCTTAGATAAATGGAGATACTAGGACACCTTATTTGCCTCCCGAGAATGTGAATATAGACCAGGAAGCAACAGAAGTAATACAGAATAACTGACTGATTCATGACTGGGAAAGGAGTATGTCAAGGTTTTTTGTAGTGCTACTTACTACATTTTAACTCGGGCACTGGAGTCAAAACTACCATGGGAAATGGGTTGGGAGGGTGGCCTAATGGTTAAGGTGGTTGCCTTACAAACACAAGGTGCAGGGTTTGAGTCTCACAAGGGATAACTGGCTAGGCTTAAAATGGCTCGCAAAGGGCAGTTAGCTTAGTACTAATCTATGAACCTGTGAACCTATGAAATATTAACAACCTCCAGTATGCAGATTAAATCAAACCACTCTAAAAACACCATGAAGTTCACCTACAAGATCTAAGAAACTGGTAAAGGATAAAACTTGATGAAAAACTAGAAGAGTTTGATCTGTGACCACAGTACTCAAGTTTGTAAATAAACTAATGAGATTTATTAAAAATGTTATATATTATATATCATAAATTATATAATATAATTTCAGAAGATTATAGTAAAAAATGAAGAGAAGTCAAAGACTAATATGGATATACAGTATTAAAAAAAACAACAAATTCCCTCCAGTAAAGCTCTTTTGAGTGTGTACCTTTAAATCTCAGGGGGTGAGGTTGAGCCTTTAAAAAATTTAAGTTATAACCTTACAGTCCAAACAGATACTTATATCTCTGGAACCGTAAGTGTTAGTAGAACACAGTGACTGGCAAGCTATTCAGAATAAAATAATCTTTATATTGGTGGCATTCACTCAGTTTGATGCTTTAAATTGGATGTTGTAATGTTGTATAAACAGCTTATGATATCTCAGTAACTATTCAAGCAAGACACATACTGCCAGCAGGATTTTCTTCATACAGCTGTGAGCTTTCATATTAGGCTATGCAGTTCTGTAGAGAAATATGCAAATGATTACAATATTATTAACAGTATACAAGTGATATTCATTAACTCTTCAGCTGCATTAGACAGAGGTCAAATATTAATACAGTTGTGTTTGTCATCATGTATTCTTTAAGATGAAATCTTCTGCTAACCCTGTATGTAGCACTGTTTTGGAATTATTAATGCAAACATGAACAAGCAATATTTGATACTTAGAGGCGTCAGTAGGAGTTAACTGGAGAAGCACCTGAAGGCGCACTTAGCTGTGAGGAGTTAAAGAAGCAGTTGTTAGACAGGCTGAGTAAACTTAAGTACATGAAGTCATGAGGAGCCAGGCTTTATTAAATGACTAAGGCTTCAAAACAGTGATGGCTTTTGGTAAGATTTTCTAGGAAGAAATAGAAAGTTTGAAGTTAAGTGCCTAAAGGGGTTAATTGTAGTTATTGAAAGTAAGAGTTAGGTTGGTGTACTGGTTGTTCCTAGAGAAGTAAGTGCCAGTTGTGGCAGTTGGATTTTAGTTTGTTTTTTAATGCTGGGTAGCAAAAATTAAGGACATATTAAGGCAATAAGTAGAGAGGGATGATGAAGCAGCTAATGCTAAACACCAGCACTCTAGTAACAGTGGTACATTATACCATAGAGTAGCTTGTGAGTGGAAAATTAAGCACAAAAATATTTAAGAGCCAAAAATAGTTTGGCAACAAGCAAAGTCCAAGAGTAAAAAAACAGTCTACTAATAGACAAGGCAGCAATCAACAGCCTAATAGCCAGATCAGTATGCTGACAAGTATAAACACTATGCCAGAAGAACTATACAAGCAAACCCTGAAGAGGAGTTAAACAACAGTTAATCTAGTATGGACAGAAAGGAATAAAAGAAACAAAATACATAGCAGATTAGAATAGTCAACTAAAACAGAGTAAAATTACTGCAAACAGTACAAAAACACATCCCTATAACAGCAGGATACAACTCAATGGCAGGTAAAAGTTCAATGGTGAGAGTGAAATACTGGTACTCATTAAAAAACAGTAAAAGGGAAAGAAACACTACATAGAGAAACTGCAAATAAAGTGAAAGAGAAAGTGCAATACAAGGCATCTCAGCAGGAAGCAGTTTAAGTGCAAGCTAGAAAAAAATGAAGTCGTTGTTAAAGCAATAGCAGAAAGTATTTACGAGTATGTGTGTGTGTGTGTGTGTGTGTAGATATATATATATATATATATATATATATATATATATATATATACACACACATATATATATACACACACATACATTTTTTTCTCATATATATCTATCTATCTATATATATATATATATATATATATATATATATATATATATATATATATGAAAGTTGGCAACAGAGTGGTGAATAGTACAAGTGAAAAGAAGGCAGATAACCCCAAGAGGAAACAATAGTCTCTCATACTGTAGCTGATTCCTTAGTAGGAAAGAATGTCACCTAGTAGCAGGTATCTAAGTAGAGGCCAAAATCATAAGCAGTAGGACTAGAGTAATGGACTCATAGTGCCATGGCACTAGTGTTTATACAGCTAATCTAAATCAAGATGTAAAAAAAGGATTGATAGTGGAATCTATTCCTCCTTCCTTCTCTCCTCTGTTGTGAAAGTGTTCACAGTGGTCTGCAGCTTAACACAACAGAACACAGAGCCTTGCAACAGGTATACAGCAAAGAGGAAAACAACCACATAAATGTCCCATAGCAAAAACGCTGAGAGACAGCTGGCAACTACTGTTGTTTTCAAAGGAAGAGTTAGCACAAATAGCCACAATCCAATTCACGCAGGCAAATCTCAGAGATCATTTCAGGTTTAGTAGCCTGAACCCAGGGATAAAAAAATAATAAGCAAAGAATATGTCTTCCTTCCTTTTCTCTTGCACAAAAAAGTGTATCTGTCTGCTGCTCAAAAGAATAGAATACCAACCAGTGGAACTGATGTTCATCATTCTTATGACTGCAGTAGCTTTATAGTTATTTGGTTTATTTCTGCCCAGGATATAACAGTTCCCAATCTCCAAAAGTCTCTGGCTGCGCTCCAGAAATATTATTACACATAGAGCTATCTGTGGAACAGCTGATCTGTGAATTTTTATTTATTTTTATTTAATTTACATTTGTTGACCGGGCTAGTCTAATGAGATCTATGTCCATTTTCAGTAGAGGCCCAGGGAGAAAAGCTCCACATAAAAGACACTAACAAACTAAACATTTAACTACATTACAGATTGTCAGACAAAAGCAGGTGTTACAAGGTAACTTTAGCATGCATGATAGGTAACAACAGAACAAATGTGATGAATTACCCCCCACCCTCTGGAAGAAACATTTTTTTTTTGATAAATAGCAATAAGTAGCCTGTTTTTTTTTTTTTTGCTTATTTGTAGTAGTTATTGCTTATTCTAGATATTTATAGCAATTTTATTGTTTACTACATACTTGCACTGTATTTCATAGCTATTGGCTCACTTGTGATACATTTCTGTAGTGTTTTCTGCCTAAAATGGTTTAGGTTATAGCTGTAATATTGTCCATATTTCTGATTGTGTTTGTGATAAACATTTCTGCAGTGTATTCTGGCTAAAATAGTTTAGGTAGTAGCTGTAATATTCTTCATATTCCTGATTGTGTTGAGGGCCTAGTTGTTTGTTAGAAGCTGTTTTCTGAGCTCATTGCCAGGCCATCATAGTTATCAAAGACATTCCCCCACTTCAGTGAGAGTTTAGTTTTTATGGTCATTGTATAGTTGGGTTGCCAGGGCTACGTCTTGAAGAAAGCACCTCACTGGCTCTTTTGAGTTTTTTTTTTTAAGTTGTTTCAGGTTTCAACTTTCTGTTAAGAAGTTAACTTGAGTGTTTCAGCCATTACACACTGAGCTATCTGAAGAGGAGCAGCTGATCTGTGATATATAGCAATAAATAGCCTGTTTTTTGCTTATTTGTAGTAGTTATTGCTTATTCTAGATATTTATAGCAATTTTATTGTATACTGCATACTTGTACTGTATTTCATAGCTATTGGCTCACTTGTGATAAACATTTCTGTAGTGTTCTCCCACCCTCCCTCTCTATTGGCATTTTGTCTTTAAACCTGGCTGGCCTTGCAGTTGCTCGCCCCTACTATAAATTTGATCTTTGACACTGTTCCCAGTCTGGTGTCATTAGCTCATTCTACCTAATACAAAGAGAACATCTGAGAAGGCCAAACCACCTAGTTTCTTTCCTTCTGTTCCTCCTTTCTCCCTTTCCTAACAAAAAAAAAAATGTCTGAATATCCTTGTGTTCTGACTGTGCTTCTCAAACATTTTGGAAATATAGAGTATATTTTAGTGCATTTATTAAAACTGTATCTGCCTTAATATTGCTACAACTCAAGTGCTCTAGGTTGCACTGCATCTGAATTGTTTTAGTGTGTTTTAGCTGTCTTTCTCTATATATAGACTTATTTATTTATTATTTTATTTTACATTTGTTTACTGGGCTAGTCTAACTGGATACATGTCCATTTTCAGTAGAAGCCCGGGGAGATAAGCTCCAAGACAGAACAATGAAAAAAAAAAACAACATAACAAATAGGTAACATTATAACATTAAACAAAAAATCATAATTATAATGCATATTACAGGTTAACACAGTAAAATTTGTCAGTGCTGAGTGCAGGCATTGTATAGCATAGTGGTGCACTATGTGGTGTCCATGAAGGTAGACAGAATTAAGATCAAAAGGAAGGAATCACCGTTTATGAGTAGAAAGGGTAGGTAGAGCAAAGTATGAAAAGACACATATCTTTTCTGTATATGTAGACTAGCTACTTATTCTACTGTACTACTGCCTCTTAAATCGTTTTTCAGTTGTGCACTTGTCTTGCTTCATTTAAAAATTTTTAAATTGCTAATTTTGTAGAGTTCTAATTGTATTTACTGTTTAGGGCTACACACTCAAGTGCTTTAGCCTTTTCTGTGTTTATTTAGTGTATTATTGCATTGTTTAGCCTGTTTTACCAAAAAATACTATCTTGTTTGCTTTCCTGCCTTTCCTAGCTAGTATTGTCCAGATCCCAGGCCTTGCTGGTTTCAGGACTTTATTTTCTGTGTTCAGAGCTATCCAGACCTTGCTGTGGTAGAGGGGAGTCCTACTGCTTACCAGTGGGAGGGGTGAGCATTATACTGCCGGTCTAACACTAGAGGAGTGGTTTACAGCTCTGAAATTGTAATTTTAGGCATGTTGGGCTGATTTCTATAATTTTAGCCATTTCGGGCTGATTTCTATCCCATTCAACTTGCTGGCTTAAAAATGCATGCGTTTGCGCATTTTTCACATCATGCAGCATTGCGGGGCTATGTTTAAACTATTCCAGGTGCCAGAAGGTCTGCTCTTCAAATTTTCCTTTAAAACTAGCTGGTTTCTCAGTAGTAGCACTAAAATCTGAACCCCTGTGACTAGCACTTGCTCTAGAACCTGCTGGAAAGCACTAGGAAGCCTTAAACTAATACAAGCACTCAACTCTCCTTGTTAATAAGGAGAAAATAATGGTAGGCACTAAACAGCCTAAAATTGTAAAGTGCCTTGCAAAGGTAAGGAAAAACAGCTCTTGTACTTTACAAAAAAGCACCTAAACAGGCATGTCCAACTAGCGGCCTTAGGTCAACTGGTGCCCTAGGCAAAAGAGCTCCACAGCGCCCCCACCACACCATCTGGTGCCCCCATCCTATTCTACCTACACCAAATAAATAATGGAAAAGCGCCCCTAGTAGAGCAGCGCCCTAGGCGGCCACCTAGTTGGCCTATGCCTAAGGCCGGCCATGTGTCCAAGGGTCAGCTTCTGGTGATTTCTCCTGTCCACCTGGTGAGCCTGGGCATACTGGGGCAATGCAGCAACTGCCTCATGTACACAGACAACCCTCTGCTCCTACCACCCAACACTACAACCTGTGAGAGATGCACTTACATAGCCAAAATAGAAGCAAAGCTCTCTCCAGCCAAGATTGTGCTAGACAGTCAAGAGGAGAAGGTTAACACCTGCACTACACCCAAAGAAACACATAGCCCTTCAAAACCCAAACCATCAACACCCACACATAGCAACACTAAACCCACATATTGTGGAGGCCCTTATCATTAACCTGCCTAAGAAACAAGGACCTCCAAAGCTCAAATGCAAACACCAGTCACAACCAAAGTGACACATAGCTCACAACACCAGTGTGCCACCCAACAACAGCCAATAAGGCAAGACAACATTCCCAAAACTTTAGTCATAGGTGACTCTAGTCAGGCACACTGATGTCCCACTCACCAGGCTGAACAAGGAGAAAATTACAGTCAGCTGCCTGTCGGGTGCCAGGATCCACCACATAATGCATGCACTCAAGTCACTCCACAACAAGTACAAATATGACTCTGTCATTGTCCATGTTGGAGTGAATGACTTGAGACATACCTCCCTGGACTTCATGAAAAGAGATATGGAAGAGCTCTTAGATCATGTGGCCCAGGCAGGTATGACCCTAGCCCTGAGTAGCATCCTGCCTTCGCCAAGAATGATACAACAGTATAAAGAAAAAAATGATTGACCTCAACAATTGGCTAAGCTTCTGGTGTCATTCAAAGGGGATACAGTATCTGTCTGCCTGGGATGACATGATCGACAAACCACGATGCTTTGCCAGAGATGGTCTGCACCTGTCACCCCTGAGATTCAGGTTACTGGCTAAAGCTCTTGCCCCCCCTATAGTGCCTTTTTTAGGCAAGGTTCAAAGGACAAAACCACCACCGTAACAGATACAAGCATGCAAAATCTGTAATGCTACTCAATGCTAGAAGTTTAAACCTCAAAATGCACTCTCTTAAGGCACTCCTAAAAATGGAGAACATTGATATCTGTGCAGTAACTGAGACCTAGTTCAAGGCTCCAGAGAGCACCCTTGCAATACCAGGCTACAACTCTTACTACACTTTTCGGCCACCAAACCAAGACCGAAACATTAAAGGTAAAGGAGTGTCCATATTCACCAAGGATATTCACACCTTCAGGCTAGTTGCCCAACACAATGCATCTGAAATTCTCCAGGTGCAACTCACACTAGGTAAGACTGCAATCCAAATTGTAGCTTGGTACAGATCCCCCACCATGCCCCAAGATTTTCATGACACCTTTCTAAACATACTAGAAAATTATTAAGATACAAATAAACACCCTAATACTGGGTGATTTAAACTAATCTGCCATTAACTGGGAAAACTACTCAGGTACCAACACCTTTTCCCAACGGTTCTTGGAATTCATAAATTCCAATGCCCAGGATCAATTAATCCATTGTCCCACCAGGGGCTGCAATATCCTAGACCTGGTCATTACCAACATGGGAGATATATGCTGCACACCAGTGGTCACCCCCTCATTGTTCAGGTCTGACCATAAGCAAATCACCCTTGACATCCACATCCCACCCCCACCCCCCAGTAATGAAACCACTGTAAAAAACTTCTCCAAAGCCAACTTCATGCTACTCAAGTCTGAAGTGACAAACTTCATGACACCCATGCAGACGGGAGTTGAAAGTTCAACTGCTGAGTCCTACACTAAGGCACTGCACGAGCACATCCACCTGTACATGGATCATACCATCCCAAATAGAACCAAGATGCTCTTCTCCAATAAAAGGAAGCCGATCTGGTGGTCCCCTGCGATAAACAAACTATACAACAGAAGAAAGAAACTGTTGCAGAAAAGAGGAAAATGCCAGGATGCAAACAACTCCCATACCAGCCTCAGTAAGAAGCTAAAATCACTCATAAAATCATCCAAAGCTAGTTACAAAAATAAAATTGTCAAAGATTCCAAAGACAACCACAAGGCATTCTATAGTTATGTCAAGAATCTAAATGACAATGCTCAGATATGCTCTGAGCTACAAAAGAATGTCATTAAATATACTCATCCTGAGGATATTGCCAATATCCTGGCAGATTGATTTAGTGCCAACTTCACCCCCCTCTCACTCCCTAAAGGGCCCATCTCAATACCAAAAGATTGCCAAATTCCGATAATCACGGCCACATAGGTAGAAACCACACTCTCCAAAGCTAAGAATATAGCATCCATGGGACCAAATGACAATCCAGGCTGGGTACTACATGAACTACAAAATGAACTGGCACCTCACCTAAGTGTCATGTTTAATCATAGCCTCACCTCAGGCTTCGTGCTCACTGAGTGGCATACAGCTACAGTTATCCCACTCCACAAGGGGGGGATCTACCTTGCATTCTGGGAACTACCATCTCATCAGTCTGATGAGCCTGATGTGCAAGGGCATGGAACGCATTATCATGGAACTTATAAACAAAGACATTGGCAAACTTCAAACGCTGGACCCAACCCAGTTTGGGTTCGTGAAGGGCCGATCTTGTCTCCTGAACCTGATTGACTTCTTTGAATCATTCTTCAGAGCTGTGAACGGGGGAAAGGCAGTCCACACAGCCTATATGGACCTCGCCAAGGCCTTTAACACCACCCCCCACACTGGAATCATAGATAAACTTACTAAGCTGGGCATAAATCCCTACGTCACTCAATGGGTTGCCAACTTGCTTACTGACAGAACCCACACTGTAAAAGTAGCTGACTCCAAATCCAGCTCCAGACAAGTGACAAGTAGAGTACTTCAGGGTTCAGTCCTGGGACCGCTCTTGTTTGGCATCTACTTCTCTGAAATACAGACCAACACTACGGGACTCTGGCTAACAAAGTTTGCAGATGACTGCAAACTGGGAGCCATTATTGAATCCTCAAATGTGGATATTCTACAAAAGGGCCTTACAGAAACAGATGATTGGTGCCAGAGCCATAGGCTCAAGCTTAATGCCAAGAAATGTATAGTTATCCCCTTTGGGAAAAAAAATGTACCCATGAATTTCCACATAGGTGGCAGTATGTTAAACACTGAAAGTGTAATGAGAGACTTAGGGACACAGGTGGACAGTGGTCTCACCTTCGATAACCACATCACCACAACAGTCTCAAAATCCTTCTATGTGGCACACCTCATCATTAAGGGCTTTTCATCCAGAAAAAAGGAGGTCATTGTCCCACTGTACTCATCCCTCATTAGACACATTATAGAGTACAATGCCCCATTTGATATGTACCTCACAAGACATCTACAACAGCTGGAAAGGCCGCAGAAATACCTCAATAAAAGAATCACAGGCCTAAACCAGATGCCCTATGCTGACAGTCTAAAAAAACTCCAGCTATACTCTGTGGCATATCGTCTACTCAGAGGTGATCTCTGCTTAACATACAAGGCCATGTCAAACCCTGCGCTGTTGGACATGCTCCACTTAAAAGAAATCCCAATCCCTCAGAGCCACCCATCCAGGGATCTAAGCCTTGTCATCACAATAAACAAAACATGCTGAAGGTATAAGCTCCTGACTCAGTCTCCCCAGACTCTGGAATAGACTGCCCATACATATCAAGCAGAGTGCCTCCTTGGCCCTCTTCAAAAGGAACCTTGATGATTGGATGGGAGATAGGAAATTCACCCCGGGGATCACATCACTCACCTTGCAAGACAGGGGTCCAGGGAAGTAAATAGTTTGGGAAGAAATAGCCAGGGAAATGTTATGGCTAGGCTTGTATAGGCCCTAGGGCTGATAGCCTAGTACCAGCCTATGAACCTATGAACCCATAAACTGCTGAGTCTTTAGATCTGCAGGGAGAAAACAGCATCCTGGGTACCACTTTCCTCAGTGCTTTCTTGCTGCTCTCAAAATAATACCTCTGGGCTTTACAGGATTGATAGCCCTGAGGTTCCATTGCTGGCTGATAAGTCCCCTTTGGAGAAACATTTTACACAGAAATTATACATTTGTTTTATTTTCTGAAAGAAATTGAGAACGGATCTCTTTAAGAATATCAACAAATGACCTTGTTCTCATTTTAGCAGAAATCTCTTATCAGGCGAGCTATTTTTAATAGCTGGGGTAATTAACTAGTTCTGTGCTACTTTTGTGAAGTCATTGTGCTGCTTTTATATTTTTTTATGAGTGAAAGGAAGGAATTGTATGTGCATTTTAATGCTTGGGTTCACTTTCTGACAACTTACCTTCATAGGTAGGTACTAGGCTATCTGCCCGAGGGTATTTTTAAGCCTAGCCAGAGTGTGTCGTCTTTCGCCGCCCCACTGATTAATTAACTGAGCCTCTGTCAAGCAGAGCCAATGAAGTGATCCCAGGGGTGTATTTTCTGTTACCCATCCACTCATCAAGGCTTCTCTTGAAGAGTGTTAGTGAGGGGCTCTGCCTAATGTAGTTAGGAATTTTGTTCCAAAGCATGGGGAGTCTCTGTGACAGGAATCTATCCCTTCAGTATGTTCTATTTATTGTTGTGGTGAGGTATAGCTCACTAAAGCGCATGGCTCGCAGTGACTTGCATTTCTTTAGGTGGAGCATGTCCATCAATTCTGAGCTGGACATGGCTTTGTAAGTCAGGTAGCGATCACCTCTGAGTAAGTGATATGCCACTGAGTACAGCTGGAGTTTTTTCAGTCAGTCTGCATAGGACATGTTTGAGGCCAGTAATCCTCTTGGTGAGGTGCTTTTGTGGTCAATCCAGCTGTTGGAAGTGTCTTGTGAGGTACATCCCAAATGGGACATTGTACTCTATGATGGGTCTGATGAGTGATGAGTAGAGGGGCACTATAACCTCTTTAGTTCTAGATGCAAACCCATTACTAATTAGATGGGCCACATAGAAGGATTTCCTAACTACTTTGGCAATATGATTGTCAAAGGAGAGATTACTATCTACCTGGGTCCCCAGATCTCTTATTACCTCTTCTGTATTAACGGGGCTGCCGCCTATGTGGTAAATCGTGGGTGTTTTGTTTTTCCCAAATGGGATGACTATGCATTTTTTGGCATTTAGCTTGAGGCCATGACTTTGACACCAGGTGTCCGTCACAGTAAGGCCTTTTTGAAGGATGGCCATGTCAGCCAGAATGCCAATTATGGCTCCCAGTTTGCAGTCATTGGCGAACTTGGTTAGCCATAGTCCTCCTGTGTTTGCCTGTACTTCTGAGAAATATGCCGAACAGTAGGGGTCCCAGAACTGAGCCTTGTGGGACACCACTTGTGACTGGTTTAGAGTCGGAACTGGAGCCCACTATTCTTACCATGTGAGTTATGTCTGTAAGCCAGTTGGCAACCCATCTCATGATGTAGGGGTTTATGTTCAGGCTGGTGTGTTTTGCTATAATACCCGAGTGAGGAATGGTGTTGAACACCTTGGCGAGGTCAAGGTAGGCTGTGTGAACCACCTTTCCCTCGTCTATGGCCTTGGTGACTGTCTCGAAGAAGTCAACCAGGTTTAGTAGGGATGACCTGCCTTTAACAAAGCTGAACTGGGTCGGGTCAAGTGTTTGGCAGTTCCCAATGTGTTTGTTAATGAGTTCTATGATGATGCGCTCCATAGCATTGCAAACCAGGCTAGTGATGCTTATGGGGCGATAGTTACCAGGGTCAGTTGTAGCCCCTCCTTTGTGGAGCAGAATAACCTTTGCTGTGCACCATTCTTTGGGCATGAAGCCTGTGGAGAGGCTGAGGTTGAACAGCGTGTTTAGGTGGGGGGTTAGTTCGTTTTCTAGTTCGTACAAGATGCAGCCTGGGACACCATCTGGCCCCATTGATGCTGTGTCTTTGGCTTTTGAAAGGGCTTTTTGCACCTCTGCTTCTGTGATTTCCAGGACACTACACTTTTCCGGTATTGTTGTGGGCCCTTTTGAAGGTGAGAGGAGGTGAAGTTTGCACTGAATCTATATGCCAGGATGTTGGCAATATCAGTAGGTTCAGTATATTTTGTGCTATTGTGCACTAGCTCAGAGCATATCTGTGAGTTGCCACTTAGATTCTTGACAGACTGGTTTCCTTCTCTTGGGGGAGTGAGTCTTGGTCTTGCTAGGGATGGCACGATCCATGCATCCTTGCAGGTGCTCATAGAGTACAATTGTAAAGGATTCTGCATCTTGGGCAGTGTTATCCTTTAGCGTGGGGGCTGTGAAACTTACCACCTCTGCCTTAAGTAAGGTGAAGTTTGCTTTAGAAAAGTTTTTCACTGTGGTTTCCTTGGTTGAGGGTGGTGGTGGGGTGTAGACATCCAGGGTGATTAGTTTATGGTCTGATCTAATCAGTGACGGGTTGACCTCTGGTACGGAACATCTGTCACCCATGTTGGTGATGACCAGGTCCAATATGTTGTGGCCTCTGATAGGGGAACTTACCAGCTGATCCAGGGCATTTGAGTTGATAAATTCCATGAAGCTCTGAGCCTGGGAGTTTGTGCTCAAGTAGTTTTCCCAGTTAATGGTAAGGTAATTGAAATTGCCCAATATCAGGGTGTTCGGTAGGACCTTCATGTTTTCCATTGTCTCTAGAAAGGCAGAGTGGTGGTCATGGGTCATGGAGGGAGATCTGTAGCAGGCCTCAATTTGTGTTGCAGATTTGCCCAATGTTAGTTGCACATGGATGATCTCAGAGGTATCATGCTGAGCCACTAACCTGGAGGTGTGAGTATCCTTGATGAATATGGATACACCCCCTCCTTTTGTGTTTCGGTCCGTGTTCTGTGGCCAAAATGTGTGGTATGAGTTGTAGCCCAGTAGTGCTGGAGTGCTCTCTGGAGCCTTGAATCAGGTTTCAGTTACTGCACAGATGCTGACATTCTCCATACTTAGGAGTGCTTCGAGTGCATGCATTTTGAGATTTAAACTCCTGGCATTGAGTAGCGTAACCCTCATTTTTTACTTGTGCTGTTTACGGTGGTGGGTTTGAATTTTGAGCCTTGCCTAAAAAAGGCACTATGGGGGCAGCAAGAGCCTTGGCCAGTATTTGAAAGCCAAGCGGTGACAGGTGCAAGCCATCTCTTGTGAAGAAACGCGGCTTGTTGAGCATGTCATCCCAGGCTGACAGACACTGGATCCCCTTTGAATGACACCAGAAGCTTAGCCAATTGTTGAAATTGATATTTTTTCTTTATATATAGGTATCATTTTTGGTGAGGGCAGGATGCTACTCAGGGTCAGGGTCATACCCGCCTGGGCTACATGATCAGAGAGCTCTTCCATGTTTCTTTTCATGTAGTCCAGGGAGGTACATTTCAGGTCATTCACACCAACAAGAACAATGACAGAGTCATATTTGTACTTTTTCTGGAGTGACCCGAGTGCTTGTGTTATGTGGCGGATTCTGGCTTCCGATAGGCAGCTAACAGTAACCTTCTCCTTGTCCAGTATAATGAGTGGGGCATCAGTGTGCCTGACTATTGAGTCACCTATTACTTGTGTGTTAGGTATGTTATTTCACCTTAAGGGCTGTGATTGTGCGGCACATTGATTTTGTGTTTTATGTGTTGTCTGGTTTGTGACAGGAGGTGCAGGTTTTGTGGGTGTCTGCTTTGGAGCTCTCTGATAATTTTGCAGGTTTTTATTTTGAGCCTCCGAGTATGATTTTGTGTATTTATGTGTATCTTTTGCCAGTGCTGGTTTAGTAGGTCTGTGTGAAGCTGGAGGTGTGGTGCAAGTGTTATCCTTCTCCTCATGACTGTCTGTTCCAGTCTTGGGTGGAGAGACCTTAGCCTCCAGTTTGCCTGCATAACTGCATCTCTTGCATATGTTAGTGTTTTGTGGTAGGAGGAGAGGGATGTCTGTGTACATGAGGCAGTTGTAACATTGTCTCAGGATGCCCAGATTCACCAGCTGGACTGGAGAGTACACCTGAAGTTGCCCTTTGGTCATGCCTGAACAGTAGGGTGAGCTGCTTAGTCACTTGGTAAGTGAGGGGTAGATAAAGAGCCTTGCCCTGCTGGGCAGTCAAGTGTCGGGGTATATTAGTGCTTGCTATTAGGTCTGAGCAAGTGCTGGAATGTAGGATGCTTTTTGAGTGCTTAGGTTGAGAGTTAGACTAGTTTGAAGTGAAAAACTGAAGAGGAGACTTAGTGGAGCTGGGAATAAATTTAACCCTAGCTAACCAGTGCTGCCTGGCACACAAAACCATGCAAATGCGATTTTTAAGCTACTAACTTCTGGGCTGGAACCACTCCTCCAGGGACAGATGGCTGCTCAAAGTTCCCCTCTCTCACAGGTGAACAGAGAAACTTCCCTCTATCCAAGTAAGCTATGGGCAACTCAGAAACTTGTAACACAGCCCCGAATTCAGCACTAGCCTGAAAACTGGAGTATACTAGCTTAGAAAAGTGGGAAACAAGAATTTTGTTTTTGAAAAGATAAGGAAAAAACAGTAAAAAAGTACACTTAAAACCGCTTTAAATGACTTTAAGTGATCAGAAAAGGCTATCGCACTTTAGTGTGTAGCCTACAACAGTTAAACAATTTATTTAAACAAAAAACTTTTAAAAAGTGCAGGCAGTCAAATAAGTACAATATGTGAAGCTTTTAAATCACAATAAGTGCTGGAAAAATCAGCATTTAGGCAGAGAACATTTAAGTACAGCAAGAAAATACAGAAAACTAATACTCAATCACTCCAAAGTCTCTCTTTTAAGCTAGAAGGCTTGTATCAGTTTAAGGCTTTCTAGTGCTTTTCCAGTAGGTTAGTTACAGTAAATATGGGAAACAAGTGCAGATGTGGTCTTTTAAACCAGAAAGTTGAAAGAGATGGACAACTTCCTGAATTATCAATAAACTACAATTTCTGGGCCAAGAAACACTCCTCTTC
Source organism: Protopterus annectens (assembly GCF_019279795.1). NCBI lineage: Eukaryota > Metazoa > Chordata > Ceratodontiformes > Protopteridae > Protopterus > Protopterus annectens. Next base: position 1,287,290,360 of record NC_056729.1, on the reverse strand, counting down.
TGGTAGACAGGCTACCTAGTACTTACCACTCCCACTGATAAGCTAGAAGGCTGCACTCCAATACAAAGGCTTGGGGGCACTCAGAAGCTTACAAACAGTCTTGGATACAGCAAATCTGTACCTGGACTACACTAGTTAGGGGAAAGGTGGGGATCAAGCGCAAACATGAGCTTTAAAACCAGAAAGTTGAGAGAGATGGAAAAACTGCCCAAACGGCCAATAAACTACAATTTCTGGGCCAGAACCACTCCTCTTGTGGTAGATAGGCTACCTAGTGCTTACCACTCGCACTGATAAGCTAGAAGGCTTCCCTCCAACACAGAAAGGCTTGTGGGACTCAGAAGCTTACCAACAGTCCTGGATACAGCAACTCTGTATCTGGACTAGGCTAGTAACAGGAAAGGTGGGGAACTATTACACTACAGCACTATAGGATGCGCCACGGATATTGCTGGAATACTCCTTCCCCAAAGGTGTATTTCACAGTGAATGACATCAGCAGGATTGCCAAAGTAGGGCATTTGAATTGTAGTGAGTGTGACTAGCCTAAAATGCATTGCTCCCTACACAGACATAGACACATACACATAATTGCCATGTCTGGGATTAGCACTACTACCTAAATAGTTTATCACACTACAGCAGTACGCAGTTATAGGACAGGCCATGGAGATTACTGAGCTACAGCTTTGCGAAAGGTGTATTTCACAGTGTATGACATCAGCAGCCTTGCCAAAGTAGGGCATTTGAATTGTATTGAGTGTGACTAGCCTAAAAAGCATTACTCTCTACACTGACAGAGATGCACAGACACACACACAGTTGCCATGCTTGGGATTAGAACTCCTACCTAACAAATTTATCACACTACAGCGGTACACAGTTATGGGATGCGTCACAGAGATTACTGGGCTACACCTTTCAAAAGGGTGTATTTCAAAGTGGATCACCTCAGCAGGCTTGTCATAGTAGGGCTATGGGGAGGGCAGTGTGTGTGCATGGGCCATAACCCATTCATCTAGAGGTTGACACACTACATGTGGACACATGCAGGGTTATATTCCACAGGTATGTGTATACAGTTGATGGATGACTACTTCCTTGTACAGTCATGCTGCACAGCTAGCACTTGCACAACATAGTCTGTAATGCTGATGGATACTAGTGGCTAATATCTACAGTGCGTTACAGTTACACCTTGTGTGGTTGTAGCCATTTGGCCGTGTGCTAGGTGGGACAGGCCGCATAATGGATGGCTCCTTGTCACAGTCACTCTCTTCCACACATCTATGTACGTCTGCTTTGGGCTTATTATAGTGTGTTGTCCTTGGATATGTGTCTGTATTCATATCCGCTGTGTGTGCAAAGCATGACTGTTGCATACTGAGGAGTGTATGCACTAACATCTGCAAATGCCAGATATGTATGGTCCACTGTTGTTTGCAGACATGGGCTTCATTTGTTTAAATGTGTGAGCATCCCAGTATGACCTTTCAGTATGTTGCTGTCTGACATTGCCTTCACTTCTCTAAGTGTGTGGGCATGCCCAGTATGGCCTTCTGTACTGAATGTGTGGATCAATTCCAGGTGGTTTGTACTCCAGTGCAGACCTTTGTGTTGTACACCTACAGGTAGCAAACTGTTTCTGCAGGGTATCCCTTGATCATTTGGCAATGTAGGGACAAACTGTGCAGGGGATGGTGTGTACCATAGGTGATTGTGCCTGTGCTGCTTCAGCTACATGGTACTGCTTTTAGCAGAGATATTCAGACATGTGTACTGTTATATACTGTGATGTCTATCCTCATGTACTGTCAGGTGGACATTCTTGCTCAGAGTGATGTCTTGGGGGACAACGGTGACTGCAGCTCTGTCCGGTATTGTGGGCAGACACCTACGTATTCATGACAAGTTATCCCATTCTGGAGGGGGAGCTGCAGACACTTACTGCTGGGTCTATGTGTCCAGTTTAGTACCTTGGCACGGTGCTGGCACAGGATCCCATACTTGTACATCCATCAACATGACAGTATGGCCTTATCTTGCGGTGGCAATGCCTCACAGCTCTACAGATTTGCACAGGTTACCCAAAGGCAGGGGCCATGTGTCAGGACATTACCCCTATTGTTGTGTACAGGCAGGTATGTAGCCACCCCTTTATGTGTTTACAGCCAGGGATAGTGTGTGCACACAGCTTGGTGTTGGACTCTGCACATTCCATGCTGCCCATGCTCCCTCCCCCCCCCTCTGTTATTCTAACCTCTTCCATACATTATGCATACATTCTCTGATACTTTCCCTAAGGGTATCACCCCCATCACAGGTGTGTGTTAGTGTTGGTCCACAGTTCATGCAGTGGGACATGATGGACATTTTACTGTGGTTTGTCCGCATGGCCTTGCATATGTCTTAAGTGGAGTGTGTTATGTTGTTATTTGGGTGTCCATGACATAACATGCATTGGTAGTGCATGTGAGACCCAGGCCTTTGGCAGAGGCCTGTGGGGCATTAGGTGTTGCTGTGGGCCAGATGTGGCAGGCCATTGCATTCTGTCAGTCCTACAGTCTCAGACCACCATACAGTATATTCTCCTGGGGTGACAGGGTAGGTGTGATAGGTATTCATGCCAATACCTTCTATCAGTATTGATCAGGTGGTGTGGATGCTGGCTGGCTGCTAACTATATCTAGTGATACACCTGCATGGGACACCTGCACAGCATGCTGCATTCTTCCACTATTGCCATGTGGGGTCATATTGCACCCATTCCCCACAGCAGGGATATGACCAGAGAGGTACCTGTGGGTGGTGTTTGCGTGAGCTGGGTGCATGTGTACTATGGACACTACTTGCATCTGACACACAGATATGCATGGGGGCATTCCAGTTATGCTGGCATGTGCAGGTACATCAGCTGTTTCCCAATACATCAGTCCTACCTCCTTTGTGATCTGCAAGTTTTCAGGCAGACATCACCAGTATCCCCTACTACAGGACTAGTTAATCTGATGCATACCTGTTTGTAGAATTTCAAGGGTGTCTCCATTTCACAGTGGCATAATATATACTGTATGTCTGGGGTACTTTCCCCTGTGTACTGCTTGTATATCTAGCACATCAGCCATGCCATGCCAGTCTTTCAGATGGTGACACATATCACCACCATACATCTACAATGGCTTACTGCTAGCATGTGCTATACTGGTGGGAATTGTCTTTGGCACTGCAGTTGTGAGGGTTTGTCCCTGTCATCAGTAGTAATGGGCAATGGCCACTAGGTCTTACCTCAATATGCATACATACTGACAAGTCTCACACAATATGAAACACACAAAAACCTAACACACACAGACCTGCATATTGTGCAAATGCTACAATCTATCCTGCTTCCTTGGTCACCTCTGGGCATCTGTGCTCCATTGGTGTTATGCCTACTCATACATGTTACTACATTTCTACACAGGATTGGGGGGGGGGGCACACCAGACTGCTACTACATTTCTACGCTGGATTGGGGGAAGGGACACACCTGACTGTTTCTACGTGTCTACATAGGAGTGGGGGGGCACACCTGACTGTTACTACATTACTACATAGAATTGTGGGGGGGGCACAACTGACTGTTTCTACATTTCTACACAGGATTGGGGAGGCACACCTGACTGTTACTGCATTTCTACACAGGACTGGGGGGGCACACTTGACTGTTACTACATTTCTACACAAGATTGGGGGGACACACCTGACTGTTTCTACATTTCTACACAGGGCTGGCGGGGCACACCTGACTGTTTCTACATGTCTACATAGGATAGGAAGGCACACCTGGCACTTGTACACATTTTCTATGACTGTACTGGTATGTCGGGTACTCCATTTAATTCTGTATTCTAACCTATCATGCTGAATAGTGGCATATCAGGGCACTACAAGTCTTAGCTTTGGTTGCCCCACATATTAGTGTCTGACTTTCTACCCTTCAGAACTAACATCCCACTGCCTGACCTGCTGTAGTCTGTCTGTGTAGGCCTGAGGGGGTTACCCATAGCCATTATTCAGAGGCCATAGCACAGCCTCTGTTTGTGTTTGTCTATACCTGTCCAGCTGGCTGAGACTGTTGTTGGATATGTGAAACTCCCTGACTGGCAAGTGTGAGTCATATGGACACACATGTCACCCAACAAATTTCCTGCAGTGGGTTTTGTCGCCCTGTGTAGTACTGGCTACTATGGTAACTCCAGTATTTGTTACAGATGTCATGGTGCCACTATGGGTGTCTACTATCTGCTGATATACCATTCAGCCACCCGATTCCCTTGCATGCTCACATCCATACCATAGATACAGGTAATGACATATTCTACTCCATTCGGCAAATGGTAGGTTGATTGACTTACCTTGTGGGTGTGCCAGTATTGAGGATGGTGCTGAAGGGCTGCCTATGTTAGATGCACATAGTACACTCCCTATACATGGCTGAGCACAGGTAGTGCCTTGTTTGGCATCCCTTTTACTGTATGTGTGAGTCAGAGAGAGGAGTCATTCCCTGGGTCCCTACTGTGTCAGTGTATGTGCTATGCATTGGCACTTTGCCAAGCCAGGGCATACTGGGCACACCTCCATCTACCTACTAGGGTAGGCTCAGGTTGTTCCTTCTCCGAATCACTCTGTGTCTGTACATACCTTGGCATTGGTGAGGGGCTGTGTGGCCCTGCCCTGTGCTGTTCCGTCTGCAGCTGTTTCCGCAGGATCATATTGTGTAGCATGGCACCATACCATAACAATTTGAGTACATGTAGCTGGTGAGTACTACAAGACTCCACCGGATGTGTTCAGGCACCGTAACCATGACGTGAGCATCCCAAACACATGCTCTATTATAAGTCTGATCTGTGCGTGTGCCTCATTATGGTGTTCTTGTTCAGGTGCGTGTGCATTTCTGATGGGTGTCATCAGCCATGGCTCCAGTGCGTAACCAGCATCCCTACTAGGTGACCATAAGGGATGTCCCCATTGGCAAATCTCTGGTACAGCTGCATCAGATGCCAGATGTGGAAATTATGATAGCTTCCAGGGCAGCCAGCGCACACATTCATTACAATGCCTTGGGCATTGCACATGACCTGGCAGTTGATGGAGGGGAAGCCCTTGTGGTTGATGTAGACCCTACCCTGATCACCGGGTGGTGCTTTCATGCAGATGTGCGTGCATTCTATAGCATCCACTACCTCAGGGTATTCTGTTATTTGGTGGAAGAGACCCATATTGCTGGCCAGCACCTCAAGGGTGTTGAGGAAATATATGTGCGCACTGGCATGTGCTGACATGGCATCCAGGAACTGGTGGAATACTCTGGATGCTGATGCCTGTGAGATCCCCATGATATCCCCAATTGAGCTTTGGGAGGTACCTGTGGCTAGTATTCCTAGGCCTACACATACCTTGGTACCCACTGGGATGTGTTCCCCTCTGTTAGTTTGGTGTGTTAGGCGTGGCCGGCACAGCTCAACAATTTGCTGTAGGAGGTCCCTGTCCACTCTATAGCACTCAACTGTCTCCAGCTCATATAGACCTGGTAGGTTACCCTGGGTCTGTACACTCTTCTCTGTCTCCTCACTGTGGGTTGGTCGACAGCATTCGCATCCTCACCATCCTCAGCCTCTTCCACGTGTTGTTGTATGATGCCTGCTGCAGCCCCTATCATTTTGTTGTTTAGTTTGTTAAAAGTTCCCTGCTTGTATTCACCAGCGGTATAGAGTATGGGACAAACAAGAGGGGAGGGTGTTTGTATAGTTTGAATAAATAAAACAAAATCCACGTCAGCAGAACCAGCAGCAAAAAATCCAATGTTAAGTGTTTTATTAACATCCACTTTTCGTTCAAAAAAACTGAACTTCTTCAGACAGACATCAAAAGGTAGCAAATGTAAAAAAACTCCTTAAATACACAATTAACAACACATGATACATTTGAATGGACCAATCAACTGGTTAAAACTCACTGACATCAATGTGTGGGAAAAAGCTGATCTCAAAACTTCTTAAAGTGCTACTGCATACAAAAGTCGAATCTATGAAAAATGTGTTTTAAAAACAAAACAAAATGGAAATATATATAAACATAAAATGTTTAAAATGTTTGAAACCAAAAAACATAATATATAAAACCTTTTTGATGACAAAGGGTAAAAAATAATAAATGAAAAGTAGTAATAATAAAATTACCTCTGCATACTTCTAAGTTTCAAAATGCAAGCTAAACTTACTCTGTCATTGAGACCTGGAAGTCTATATGAACAGAGTTTCAGCTGCCAAATCACTTCTAAGCGCTCTAATAATAGTTGGAAAGGACCCCCCCCCCGATGTCAAAGGAAACCTGTCCTAACACCCTAAAACTAAAATTGTGCTGAGGGTGGTCATTAACATGTTTCGCCAAAGCATTTTCACACTTGTTTTTCCTAATACAGTATAAATGCTCATAGATTCTTTCATTAAAACCTCTGTCAGTCTTGCCCACATAAAACACTGGGCAAGATTGGCAGCAAGCCAAATAAACAACCGATCGAGATTTACAGTTGAATCTACCAACAGTGGAGAAAGAAGACCCAGCAATTTTAAACCTCGAACCAGTGGCAATATGCCTACACATGTTACAACTCTCACATTTGAAAGTGCCCTCTACTCTAACACGAGTGTCCTTTTTTGTTTCTAATATCCGTTTGAGGTTGTCACCTCTCCTATATATAAACCTAGGCAAAGTACTAAACCTGGCTTGTAATAAACCTAGGCAAAGTACTAAACCTGGCTTGTAAGGCATCATCACACAAGAAAATACTCCAGTTCTTGACAACCACCTCCTTAATTAGGTGAATCTCAGCACTGTAACTGGTGATGAAAGAGCTAGAAGTGTCAACTTTCTTGCTGTCTAGAAAGACTTCAGGCATAACTGGAGATAGATGTTCTAGTGAACAACTTGTGAACGAACTGCTTTGTAAAATAGGTTTATAAACACCCCCATACCTTTTAGTCTGGACCTCAGTAACCAGGTCGTGAATAAACTTGTCTGGGTAACCTCTGTGTAGAAACAATCCCTTAATAAACTCGCATTCTTCTAAAAAGGATTCATCATCAGTTACCATTCGAGCAGCACGCACAAGTTGCCCCTTGACTACCCCTCTTTTCTGGTGCCCAGGATGGGCACTGGTAAAGTGTAACATGGTGTTAGAGTAGGAACTCTTCCGAAATATTTTAGCCTTAAAGCTACCAGCAGAAATGTCTTTATATAAGTCTACATCCAGATAAGAATTTCTAGAATCAGACTCTACAAATGTGAAGTTCAAAAAAGACGTGCTGGAGGTGAGATAGTCCATGCAGGTTCTCACATCATTAATTGAACCTTCCGTCAGTATAAAGATGTCATCCAAAAATCTAGTGTAAAAATCGATTTTGAACTGACCATTGTAATTGCCAAGCACATATCTGTGTTCCCATTCAGCCATAACAATGTTGGCAAAACTGGCCCCTACTGGTGAGCCCATGGCTACATCAGTCTTCTGTAAATATATCTCTTCCCCAAATGTTACAAAGTTGTACCTCAAAATGACATCTAACAGTTCCTGCACCAATCTAATTTATACACTGCTAGCATCGTGATGCAATAAACGGTCAGTGACCCAGTCTATCCCTGTGGCATGAGGAATAGACGTATAGAGGTCTTTTACGTCTATTGTCAAAACTCTATGACCTCTCTTGAATTCTAAAGCACTTATAGCTTTCAAAAAAGCCCAAGAATCTTTACAAATGTGTGTTTCCTTTTCAACATATTTTTTCAATATGTTGTCCACATACTTGGCTATTGGGTAAGTGATTGAACCCCTAGCGTTAACCAATAGCCTCATGGGGGGGGGGTTGTACACATCTTTATGGATCTTGGGCAATCCGAAAACTGTTGGAATCTTTGGAAATGAAACAGTCAAATATTTCAACACATCTTGTTCTATGACATTTTCTAAAAACAAATTGTTCAAGAAAACATGGATGTACCAATACGCTGCATTCAGTTCATTAATGCTAGATAATGTATAAGCATCCTGCAATAACATGTGGATGAGGCAGTTTTCATAATGACAAGTGTCCATTAGTACTAAACCACCCCCCTTGTCCAGTTTGAGGATCCTGACAGGTAAACTTTTTAAAGTATCCAACAAGTCTACTTCGTCATCAGTCAAGTTTTTGTTCGAAAGTGTCCAAGAACACTTAACCAAGTTTCTAATTTCAATTTCACACAAATGTTCAAATAAAAAAAGTAAAGGGTGGATAGAGGGGTTGAATGTACTTGGGACTCTCAAAGTTTTTTTGTCTAAAGCAGTGTTACCAAAAATTAACAATAAATTCAACCTACGTATAAACAACTTCAAATCAAGTAATGTGTATGCTAGGTTAAAATATGTCTCCATGGAACAAAAGTAAGACCTTTGAAAATAAATCAGACATCTCCATAGTGATTGTGAAACTCGAATAGTTATAAACAAAAAAGTCTCCAAAACTGTTACTGATAATATCAGGATTTGTCCTTCTTGTTACTTCTGAAAAGGCTTCTTGCTGTTGTTCCTGTAATGGCTCCTCATGTTGTAAAACCTCTGGTGGTTCTGTCCCCGGTTCGAGGAAAAGACGGTGTAGGACGAGATATCTCCTCATCCCTACCACCATCAGTTACAAAATTTTCTGTAGGAACAACATCCTCCACACCCTCTCCAGTGGCCGGCCTACTAGAACTAGCTGTCTGCCTCATAACCCCATTAGTTAGGTTAATAGGAGCACCTAGACTGTAGCCAACATTCTGAGAATGGGGGGGGGGGGGTATGCAGTTTTTGTTATATGCATCTATGTCTCTTTTCAGTTTTTTCATTTTCATCTCCATGTAACGAGATATCTGTTGGTCTATAGTCGAGAAAATTCGTTTATACTCATAATTATAGCTGTTGAAATCTACATGTGACTTGATATTAGTGTCCAAAATTTCAATTTCAGCACTCAACTGGTCTATAAATCTCGGATAAAATTTCGCCATTAAGTCCATTAACTCATGTCCATGTCTATCAAACAAACTGATCAGCTCACTGTGGAACTCTGAACCAGCTATCAGTCCAGTGGGGTACTGCCAAGAGCGCAAGCCCTTTGGCACAACCCCCACTTTTTTACATTCATTAAAATAGGAAATCTCTAACTGAAGCTTCTTTACCTTTAAAGATTTGTGGTCCAAGGTCTTCAAAAGTCCACTAAAGGAGCTTCTGGTGTCCCTGTGTCACTGGACGCAAACCCGTTCCTGTTCTCAAAAACTGGGAGTTGCTCATTCAACCAAGATGTAACATTAAGTGGGTCTCCAGTTCGGCTCAGAGATGAACTGGTCCTTGAACGTTCACCGGTAGGTCGAGGATGTACAGGAACCCTTGAAACAGTTGAGGTGGAACTTCCACTGTCTTCACGGTCATTCGACCCATCACTGGTGTCAGCTGTCGCCACAGAAGCCAAACCAGCTCCTAGAACATCTTTTGCCAAATTGTCAGCACTTCCCTTGACTGCTACTAGCCCATCCAAACATTGAGAAAGCACATCCATCCTTTCATTAAGCTTTTTGACCATATTAGTGAAAGAAACCAGTGCAGATTTGTCCAAACATGCACCTTCTTCCAATTCCATAATTGCTACTGGTTAAAACTACGTGTATAGTTTATAATAGTGTTCTGGGCTGGGCTGGTCTGCTCCCTGTGTAACTGGCTAATTCTGATACATTTCACCTGCCAGCTATGCTAGTTCTCCTTGATTAACTTCTTACTACTCTTTTCCCTTCCCATTTCCTTCCTGTTTAAGCCCAAGGGAGTGCCACACAAACACAGTGCTCAAATGTGCACAGAGCTGCTATTTCCTGGTTTACTTTTTTTTTTAAAACCTGGTATGCAGTGCGCACACCCGCTTAGGCAATGTAAAGAGTGCTAGGCAGCCTCGGACATACCCCTTGCCTTGCTGTGCTAAGCTAGGAGCAAACCCAAGCCACAGGGCTCCATTCAACTTACAGTATGCCTGGCACACTTCCCTATGATGTCAGCTAACTCCTAGGCTTACACCAAGCTATTCCTGCTCTTACACTGTTGGGAGCTGACTAGCATGCAGGGGAAATCTGAGATTCACTATCATTCCCCTCATTTGCATAGGATCGCCTGCTAATGCATAGTTACATGTTTCACCCTGAGCCTCCCTTCTTAGCAACCACTATTCACTGGCCATGTTCTCTTCTGCATGCCATTGACTATAATGGCAGAATAGTGATTTTAGTTAGAATGCTTATTTTAGGTTTCTTTTCTTATTTTCTCCCCGATCTCATTTGCGTGCCACTGCCCTATGCTTAAACAGCCGAGATCGGCTAAAAAAAATAAAAGTTGATTTTTTATTTTTTTCAACTGTTTTCCATGCCAATGGCCTTATACTTGGCCATTGACATGCTTTCTAATTGATATCAACCCTTTATTTGGAGCTATCATGGCTCCATTTTGGAATTTGCAGAAATGTACTCTGTTACTGGCGGAGTACATTTCTGCTGATTACACTAGTCCTGCACGGCCGGTTTCCAGCTTCCTGGATCGCAAATTCACCTCATTTGCATGGATTTCACCTGCAAATGGGGTAAATTGCATACAGGGGCTGAGTCCATGCAGGACTAGTGCAAGAGCGCTCGTGCACGCCCCTACAGGCTATTCCTGAATTGCACGGCAGACATATTGCCTGCTGGAGCTCACGCACTAATTCTGCATGTCGTGCAAGCCTTGCAGAATCTGGGGAGGTATATCTCAGCTTTTACTGAATTACTCTGTAGTGACCATAGCTTGTTCCTCATACCTATCACTGGTTTCCCTGGGACCCTCTGGTGCATTCCCTTCTGTCAACATGGTGCAGGAATTAGCAACACCTTCTGTGACTGTTCTGGTGTCCTTACCAGGCATTGGAGGCCCATCCTCTTTAGGTATGGAAGTTTCTCTGAGAGGTTCCTCCCAGGTGGCCATGGTAAGAGATCACATTCCTGGGCTGAAGTGTCATGCTTCAATTGGTATCCTTCAAGGGATGTCCTTATAAAAAAAGAAACTGAAGTTTAGACACATTTCATCTTCTATTTTATTTTACATTTGTTTACCGGGCGAGTCTGACTAGTGAAATTGCCCATTTTCAGTGGAGGCCCAGAAAGATATATAATTAATAAAACAAGAACATAAACATTACAGTACATGATTAGAATTAGATACAGTATTAGATTAATAAAACAGAAATATAGTATTTAAAAATAAACTTTTGAAATATGCATGAGAAAAAATATTTACAAAAGCACATTAGAGATCAGCATCAATAACAGTTAATACATTCTTCTAATATCTTAAAATATAATTTTAAGTTCAAGTGAAACACTTGACAGATATACTAATGTAAGCATTTAGTATATCATATACAGAATATGTGAAAGAGTGAGGTATATGGTGGACAGTAAGATATTTGGTCTATTCTGGCTCTGAACAGGTACACTTCCAGGAGTTGGTTAAGTATGTCCTAAGAAGGTTTTTAGAGTTTTGTCTGTTGCCTGGATTTCTAAGGGAAGGGTATTCCATATTTTTGTAATGGCACTAGAGTAGAGGGAGTCGCCTGAAGTATTCCTGCTTTTGGTTATTTCAACTAGTGTTTTGTTGGAGAATCTTAGGAGATGATTGTTAGTGCAGTGATTTAGAAGGCCTTATAGAGCAGGTGTTTTTTTTTGGCTGGTATAGTATCTGGTGAGCAACTGTATGTTTGTTATAGGTCAGTAATCTTGGTAGTTCCAGCCAGGATAGTTGTTTGAGAGCTAGGAAATGGTGTGTCCTGAAAGCTGAATCAGTAGCAAATTTTGCATTTTGTTATAGCAACTGATTAATTTGTTTAGATCTCCTTTACAAAGGTTAATTAGTATGTGGGAAGCATAAAGATGTGTAGAGTGTAGGTGGGTTTTAGAGATGATGCCTTTCCTATTGTTGGAGAGGTCGTTTTTGCATCTGTAGGGGGTTCCGGATGTTTTATAGACGTTTATTATTGTGTGTGCTACATGTTTTTGTCTATGATGACTCCTCGTAGTTTGGTTTGTGAGACTGGTGTTATGGGGGTATTGTTAGAAGAGATTATAGTAAATGGAGGAATGGGGTCTGTGGCTTTTGAGGGGTGAAATAACATTAATTGTGTTTTTCAGGGTTAAGTATTAATTGTGAGTTGGATAATCAAGTTTCAATGGCAGTAAATGATTATTGGGTGACTTTTTGCAGAAGATGGAGAGAGGGGGCAGAGCAAATTAGTGTGGAGTCATCGACGTACTGGACCAGACTGGCATGGAATGTGTCTTTGTGAAGGTCATTTGTAAATATGGTGAAAAACAGAGGTCCAAGGATAAATCCTTGTGGGACACCTAAGGTAACACGGTGAACAGGAGATAGAGAGTACTGCCATTTTACTGCTTGTTGATGGTCAGAGAGATTATGTCCTCCCAAACCTCCTGTAACAGAAGCACATGGGATATATGCAAATGACCCTTATGAACATCAGGTGTTTCAGCTGCATATCCATAGTTAGTGTGTTTTGGCTTTATTGGCCTGAAATTGTCCATTAAAATGACTTCAAACGTAAAAGTCATGGGCAATCAGAATCGCCATATAGCTGAAACACCTGATGTTCATAACGGTCATTTGCATATATCCCATGCGCCTCTGTTACAGGAGGTTTGGGATGTCACTCATTGGAAGTTCTAGCTTGGCTGGAGTTTTCATTTAGTTTTTACTGATTGGTTTTTCAGTGTGACCTTCTCACTCTTTGTTTTAAACCATAATAGTGTGGAGTTACTTATGTAGAGTTTGGAGGGTACAGTTAGGAGTTTGGCATGGGAGACTGTGTCAAATGCCTTAGAGAGATCAAGAAAGATAGTGGAGACCAGGTTACAGTTATTCTCTTGCTGATTTATAGTGTGACCTACTCACTCTTTGTTTTAAACCATAATAGTGTGGAGTTACTTATGTAGAGTTTTGAGGGTACAGTTAGGAGTTTGGCATGGGAGACTGTGTCAAATGCCTTAGAGAGATCAAGAAAGATAGTGGAGACCAGGTTACAGTTATTCTCTTGCTGATTTATAGTGTTGGAAAAGCAAATAAGGGCTGTGGTGGTGCTATGGTTGGGTCGAAATCCATGTTGTGTTAGCCAGGAGATTATTAGTTAGGAGATGTTTAAAATTTGGGAATGTACATATGCATTTTTCTAAAATTTCTGATAAAGGGGATAGTATGGTGATTTGTCAATAGTTGGATAATTTAGATGAGATGGAACCTTTATGGGGTGATATGTGTGAAATTTTTCCAGAGGGTTGGGATGTATTGTTCTGAGATTGACCTATTTATTAGTAGTGAGACAGGGTAACAGATGATTTTAAGATATTCTGTTTTGATCTGTTGTTGAGGTGCTTTGATTATGGTGTTTAAGGGGGAAATGGTGTTTGTAAGGTTTAGGATGGACTTGTTGAAGTATTGATTAAATTGCATGGCAATATTGTCGGTGGTGGTATCGATATTTAGGGGTGGAGTACTAGTTGTTCCAGGTTGTAGTATTTTATTGATTGCTGTCCAGAATTTTTAAAGGTTAGTTTTATGTTTTGCTTGGATGTCTAAGTAGTAATTTTTGTTGTCAGTTCTTATCCGTTGTTTAATCTTGTTTCTTAGTTCTAGGTATATCTGTCTATTTGCATTAGTTTTGTTTTAACGCCATGATTCCCATGCCTTATCTCTGTGTTTTTGGAGAGTTCAAGTACTTTTGGTGAGCCAGCATGCATAGTTGGACTTGGTTTTTACTATTCTTGTAGGGGGAAAGTGATTTAGTATGAGAAAAGCAGAGTTAATCTACAGCTTCATCTAGGGGAAATGAGACAGAGGTTTCCAGTTACAATGAGTTAGTGCATTTATGAGGTCTTGGTTTAACTTGTTGTCCAAGTATGAATGTAGGGAGGTGGTCATTATGGGTGTCTGGGAGAGATCCAGAATAGTGTGATAGGTCAGACTGGTTTGTAAGTATCCTATCTAGTATGGACTATTTCTTGGTTGATTTATCTATTTTGGTGAGGGTATGGATTAGTTGAGAAAAACTGTGGAGGTTAATATGGTTAGTGGAGACTGGGGGACTGCAGGTAGACCAGTCTATGTTAAAGTCAGCTATTATCACTGTTTCTTGGGAAATGGTATGAAATGCCCTGTGGAGAATGGACCCTACTGCATTAATTTTATTCCTGGGGGAATGTATGCAATGATGATGTTTAGATGCTTTTGTTTAATTCATATTTAGCTTGGCAAATGGAGTCTCTGCATTACTGTAGGTTGGTGGATGACTGTCTATCATATCTATAGTAAGTTTTTTTTTTAAAAGCAGGGTGATACCCACACATCTTTTGTGTGTCCTATCTATTCTGAGAATTTTGTAACCTGGAGGAAGACATTTATTATTTCTGTTATGTGGCTTTAGCCGGGTTTCAGCAAGAAGGACTATGTCTAAAGACGGTATATCTGTATTTATTTACAAGCACCTGACACTGATTCTGAGGAGAGTGTTTCCTCAGTTTCTGAGGAGTTTACTTTTCCTGAGACTGTGTCCAGGATATATAATGTATTTTTGAGGAACAAATGGATGTCCTCACCTTCCTTAAGGAGTTATCATAGTATGTTACAAGTGGATATGCCACACATTGTACCTATTCCTCCTGTAATGCCAACCTTGGAGGATGGTTCTCATTCTGCTTCAATAATCCTGACAGTCAGAGTTTAGCCCTAAAAAGGCAGATAAAGTACCCCAGTCTAACAAGCTGACTTATTTCTTCCAGAGACTCTGATAACTGTTGCTACTCAAACTGTTTTATTTCATGTTTTCTTGTTAATATTTATTGAATTTTTCATTCTTCAGTTATGTTTACAAGTCTGATAGTTCATATTTCTTTGTTAGCACTTCCTGAGCCCCTTCCTGTCTTTCACTGTGCTCTAAGTTCCCTTCTTAATGTCTTCATTATCAACATTATCAACACATTCTGTATCCTTAAATCAAATTTACTATTTTCCTTCTTGCATATTTACCAATATCAATACACCTCAAGCATGAATAAAACGTTTCCTATTCCAAGAGCCATATATGTATGTATTTTAGCTTGACAATGTTTTCCCTCCCATCTTCATTCTTAATTCTATCTCTTTTCAGCTTCCTACTGTAATTCATATTTCTCTCTCTGTTTGTACCCATATGTCCAAAGCAGAGTCTATACATCATTTATTGAAGTTTGATGAGTCATCACCAGCAATTTCATGTTGTACCTTTTACCTTCTGCAGCTCCCTGTATATATATATTCAAACATGTTATATCACACATGGTCATTTTCTGGTCCCATTGTCAGAGGAGATCTGCTGTTACAAAAACACTGTCTGCAGAGTGCTTACTATGGCTGGCAGACCATCCCATTCATCTTCATTATGTACCATACAAAGTATGGTGCCTTGTTGTGCTGTTAGCAGCATTAATTCAACAGCCTTTGAACTATACAGGTCATGTAATACTCACATTTCCTTTAGCATTTTGTCATACTTATTAAAATTATTTTGCAATGAATACCCAGAAGAGGATGAAATGACAATGTAGGAGTGCATTGGTCCACATTATACCCAATATTGTGAAACTGTTTTTAAAAGATTGCATTTCATAGTTTCTTGGGGGTTTATATCTCCATACCTGTATTAATAAGTGCTTGTTGTTTTCTAAGTGGAATCTGCCTAGGTGATTTCTCTAAGGAGTAGGCAATATAGATCTTTCAGATGGTCTGCTTTGTATACTCCTGCAGGTCTTCAAGGAACAACATTCTGTTTTATCTTCAGAGTAGTGAGTTGTGAGCTATGTCTACCCTTTGCAGACAAATAGGATTCTGTATAGACTGGCAACATTCTAAAGTGAAAAAAGCATAAAATACTTAACAATAAATAATTTTGCTTAGGGCTAAATCTATAGTACTGACAGCCTAGAAATGGCTTATTGACATTATACACTAACAATTTAAAAAAAAAGTTTCTTAGCTTGGGTTTTAGCTTTTTTTTTTAAATAATAGCACGGTGAGCTGGGACTCGGTGATTTTTACACTGACGTTTTATTTTGAGACAGAGACATAGCTATGCCTTCCAGCACCCTGTATCATTCCCCCTTCTGGCACTCTCCTCAACTGTAAGTTGACGATTGAAAAAAAAGTCTCTCTCTGATTTGAATACAAAAAATAAAAAAAGATCTCTTTAAACTGTAGGAGACTGTTTGCTACAAATCTACAAATGTATTGCATGGCTTGTTACAGATTATTAGATAAATACTACACACAAATAGCTGAGCACTTTACCAAATGCAGGATTGGCATTCATTTCTAAATACTAATACTGCACTACACCACACAGGGAAAGTGCTGAAGTGCTGACCAAATGCAGCATGTGCAATCAAAAACTGAATTCTGATGCTGTTTGTTTGTTCCCCCTGATTCCTTTCCATATCGTAGTCACATCTCTACTTTGAGACATAATATAATGCAAACACACGTGTGTGTGCATTTGTGCCTATCTTGTTGACTGCACCAGTCCTGCTGTACATTGTCTATTTTCAGTGAGGATCCTGGATGAATTCTCCAATAAGAAAACATTAATTTATAAATATAGTTAGAATGTATTACACAGCTATTGCTGGATAACAAGTAGAATTATACATGTGTGTTTGCACATGAGTAATCAAAACCTTTGTGAAACAAATTTATTTTCATATGAACATAGCAGAGCTCTAATTAGTGCATAGCAAAGTTAGTTTGCACAATCAACAGGTGCCGATGGTGTGGGTGTACTATACTGATATTGATTTATGAAGCTGCAAAGGTATTGTCTTCATCAAAGAATGCCAGTGTTGCTTTTGTGGCCATGACTGAAGCACATATTGTGTTATAGAGACTGTAGCAAGCTGCTTGTTACAGTTATAGCAAGTTGCTTGGTAGAGATGCAAAGTTACACAAGTGTAGAAGAGTTTTTTTTTTTGGGGGGGGTGTCTACAACTTTGTGAATATTTTTTTTCCCTCCTAAACTTTGAGATTGGGGGGGTAAAGTTTAGGAAACTGAGGGTGACAAGACAACCATGTTACAGTTCTGGAACACGAGTACATTAACAAGACTTCTAGGAAAAATATAACCTTGATACATACATGACATGTATTGGTAACAATAAATGAAAAAAGGGTAACATTGAAAGCAATAAGATGCAGAGTGGAGAGAGTGTCGATGCAGTATTTTGCTATAACACAAATCATGGACCTTTTCCTTTCACTTTCTGAAGATTTTTTTGTGCATTTTCCAGCTGCACAATCTGTCATGTGATTATGTCATGAACCAGATAATAGATGTATTATGAGGGGCAATTACATCTCTATCATGCCTGTCAACATCATGACAGATCTAGTGAGCAGATCAGGTAATCAACAACAAGGACTTCAAGGACTCTTTCTAATTGTCAGCCTTTATTTTAGGTCATTCGTTGGGACAGGATATTATTAAATGCCAGAATACTGTATTTTTTACAATGATATCAAGGTAATTCTATTAAAACATTCATATCTAATTTTATTTATTTATTTGACAAATGTGAAACTCTAACTGGAAATAAATACCATTTTGAGTGGACGCCTGGGAAGAAAAGCAGCATAAGATACAATACAAATGTTATACATATGATGTTAGAAACATACAAGTAGTAAAAGAAGATTACAATAAATTATACAAATGATATTAACAGAAGAAAAAGAAAGCAGTATTACGTCAAAGACAGACAAAACACATACATGCATGCACACTATATACAGTATATATATATATATATACACACACAATTTTATATATATATATATATATATATATATATATATATATATATATATATATAAATCATCTAAGTATATTTCAATATAAATAAGGTACGAAAGGTGCAGAAACAGAACTTGACAGTAAGAAGAATATTGTGGGCTATGAATGTTAAGTGATATTCAAAGAAACATGCTATATGTGATTTGAAAGACAAAAGTGTGTGGTCACCTGCATATTTGGTGAGACAGACAGTGGAGTTCATTTTGACATCTGAGGAAAAATGTTTCTAAAAAAAGAGTGGTCCCAGGACATAGCCTTGAAGGACTCAACTTGTGTCAGGGGATGGTAAAGACAGGTGTCCTCCTATTGTTAACTGTTGTTTACAACCATGTAGACAATCCTTGGCCCAATTTTCCTACCCCCATTCCCACTCACCCCCCTTTCCACTAGTTTTATACTCATCCTGACCTCACCCACTACTTTTAACTCCAATCAACCAGACAACCACTCCCACTAACACCCCTCCCACCGCACGTGGCCTACCTTCAAAACCTCCCTACCCATCCGATACCATACCCTCCTTTCTCCAACCAATAAACTCCACCCATCCCCATTTCTTCCACACCTACCCTTTCAATCAAACATGCATCCCCACCATTATATATACCACACTATTCTATTAGGCTTTCTACTCCTGGCCTACTATGCCTCTGACCACCATTATTTTACAATAATGTTTACTGCCCTAAAATTCAAACTTTTCCCAATCCACTACCTCCTTTCAAACCTTTTAGCTTCATCTGCCCACATTTATACAACATCTCCTCCTCTTTTCTTTACCCTCTCAAACTTTCAAAAACCATATACATTCAACAACCCACTTTAAGATACCATCAAGCCCTTACCAAACTAAGAAACCTTATACTACATTCCTTTAGACACATCAAGCTAATAGCCAACATCCATCCCAGCCCAGGCCCTATCAATGATTTATTCTCCTCTAACCAAACCCCAGCCATGCCAAATAAGAAATTTTACATATCAACTACCACCATATCCAACCTTCTAATAACTAACTTCAACCTTAGAAGCCTAGTAAACAAAATAACTGAATTTCAAGCTGTCCTTACCACATACTATCCAGATATAACAGCTATTACAGAAACTTGGTTAAAACCTTATATTAAGGGCTCTGAAATTACTTTCAATGGCTATACCATTTTAAGACAAGACAGAATGCAGAAAAGGGAGGTGGTGTAGCAATAATGTTTAAGGACTCAATAACCATAGAACAATTATACTGCACACCTCTAGACATTTCCAATGCAGAATTTATTACCAACTGACTCCTATTAGAGGTTCATAGGTAGGTACTAGGCTATTTGCCCGAAGGCATTTATAAGCCTAGCCAGAATGTGTTGGCTTTTGTCGCCCCCTTAGGTTAGTTCCCTGTGCCTCTGTCCAGCAGAGCCACTGAAGTGATCCGTGAGGTAAACTTTCAGTTTCCCATCCACTCGTCAAGATTTCTTTTGAAGATTGTTAGCGAGGAGCTCTGCCTAATGTAGATTGTGATCTAGTTCCAAAGCATGGAAAGTCTTTGGGACAGGAATCTATCCCTCCAGCACATCCTATTTATTGTTGTGGTGAGGTTTAGATCCCTAGAGCATGTGGCTCGCGGGGATAAGGTTTTCTTTAGGTGGAGCATATCCATCAATTCTGGGTTGGACATGGCCTTGTATGTCAGGCAGAGATCACCTCTGAGTAGGCAGTATGCAGCCGAGTACAGCTGTAAATTCTTCAGTCGAGCTGCATAGGGCATCTGTTTGAGGCCAGTGATCATCTTGGTGAGGTACTTCTGTGGTTTTTCCAGCTGTTGCAGGTGTCTTGTAAGGTACATCCCAAATGGGGTGTTGTACTCTATGATGGGTCTGATGAGTGATGAGTAGAGGAGACAATGACCTCTTTTGATCTGGATGCGAACCCTTTTGTGATTAGTTGGGCCATGTAGAAGGATTTTCTAACCACTTTGGCAATGTGATTATCAAAGGTGAGATTACTATCTACTTGGGTCCCCATATCCCTTATTACATCTTTTGTATTTAGGGGACTACCACGTACGTGGTAGTTTGTGGGTACTTTGTTTTTTCCAAAGTGGATGACTATGCACTTTTTGGCATTTAGCTTGAGGCCATGATTTTGACACCAGGTATCCATCTCAGTGAGACCCTTTTGGAGGATGTCTGTGTCAGCCAGAGAGTCAATTATAGCCCCTAGTTTGCAGTCGTCTGTGAACTTGGTCAGCTATAGTCCTCCTGTGCTTGCCTGTACCTCTGAGAAGTATATGCCGAACAGGAGGGGTCCTAGGACTGAGCCCTGAGAACTCCACTTATAACTGATTTACAGTCAGACCTAGCTCCCACAACTCTCACCATGTGGGTTCTGTCCGTGAGCCAGTTGGCAACCCATATTGTGACGTAGAGGTTTATGTTCAGGCTGGTGAGCTTGTCTATAATGCCAGAATGGAGAATGGTGTCAAAGGCCTTTGGGAGGTCTAGGTAGGCTGTGTGTACCTCCTTTCCCTCATCTATAGCCTTGGCAACTGTCTCAAAGAAGTCCACCAGGTTTAGGAGGCATGATCTGCCCTTAACAAAGCCGAACTGGGTAGGGTCCAGTGTTTGGAGGTTCCCAATGTCTCTGTTAATGAGTTCCATGATGATGCGCTCCATAGCCTTGCAGACCAAGCTAGTCAGGCTTATAGGGCGATAGTTCCAGGGATCTGTTGTGGCTCCACCTTTGTGGAGCGGAATAACCACTGCTGTGCGCCACTCTATGGGTACGTAGCCTGTGGAATGGCTGAGTTTGGACAGTGTGTTTAGGTGAGGGGTTAGTTCATCTTTGAGCTCATTTAGGACGCAGCCTGGGACACCATCTGGTCCCATTGATGCTGTGTTTTTGGCTTTGGAAAGGGCTGTTTTAGCCTGAGTGTCTGTGATTTCAGGGACTCTACATTCTTCTGGTATGGTTATGGGCCCTCTTGGGGTTGAGAGGGGGGGTGAAGTTTGCAAAATCCTCATAAAGCCATGATCATCATAGCCACATACCTGCTCCCGGTAACAACTTTCCCAGGACTGGACTCCTCCTATCATGGTCTGCCAGCACATTTAATCAGGAAATCATCATCCTAGGAGACTTTAATCTCAACTGGCTCTCCTGCTCTTCTACTAACTTTATAAACCTGTATAACTTCTCTCAAGTTATAACCTCTCCCACTCGCACAGATAAAAACTCCAAAAAAGAGTCACTATTGGACTGGATACTAACCAACAAACCAATACTGACTAACCAAGCTGGCTACCTTCCTATCAATCTTAGTGACCATTTTATACTTAGGAAAAGAACTCAAACTCATTCTGAAATCCCTTTCAAATACATCCGCAGCAAAAAACATTTCTCACCAGAATTATTTAACTCATTACTTAAACACTGTGAATGGTCACCTTTAAAAAACCTAAACCTTGACCTCGCAATGGAATACTTTAACAACAAATTTCTTGAAATACTAAACAGCATGGCCCCCCCACCAGAAAAATATGCCCCAAGGACAAACAACTACCATGGCTATACCATGATACTAAACAAATGATTAAACAGAGAGACAGAGCCAGGTCCCAGTACCTAATCACCAAAAAACAATCTGACCTCACGTCTAATCAGCAACTAAGAAACCAAACCAAGAAAAACATTAACAGTGATAAAAACACTACTTCCAAACTTCCCAACAAAAGTTCCTATACAACCCACAAAAATTTTGGAAAACTGTTAACTACCTCCTCAACCCTGAAACACCCCCCAATCTCTCTCCTTCCACAACCAATACCACCACACCCTAGCCTCACAGTTCAAGTCTCACTTTATTAACTCCATCTCCTCATTCCTTCAAAACTAAAACCAACAGCCCCTCTCACTCCCCAGTATTAACTCAAATCCCACAAACTCACTCTCCTTTAAACCAGTTCAAGTATCCTACATAAGAAAGATCCTAAACAGACTAAAGCCTTGCTGTCTAGCTGCTGATCAACTGCCGAATTAATTCCTAAAAATTGCTGCCACATCTATAGCCTACCCAGTCTCTATACCAATCAACCCCTCAATCTCTGAACAACATGTGCCCCACATCTGGAAAGTCGCTCATGTCATTCATCTCAACAAAGAAGGCCTCTTTAGAGACATCTCCAACTACTGCCCATAGCTATCCTTGCACCCATACCCAAAATCCTAGAAAAATGTATTCATCTACAATTCCTCAACCACTTTACCTTAAACAACCTCCTCTTGAATACTCAGCATGATTTTAGACCCCAGTATAACACAAATACAGCCTTGTTGTCCTTCACCAATTCAATACACCACCTAATGAACAATGGACAACTAGTGTCTGCAATCTTCCTGGACATGTCAAAAGCCTTTGACACCATTTCCCACCAACTACTACAAAATAAACTCGCTTCTTACAATATCAGTCCAGCATCCCCAATATGGTTTCATGGTTATCAATCAAACCATCAGCAGGCTACTAAATGGGAGAACAAACTCTGCCCTCTACTGCCAGTATCCACTGGTGTACCCCCAAGGTAGCATACGTGGCCCACTCCTCTTCATAACATTTATTAATAACTTAATACAGCAACCCAACTAGCAACAATCATACAATACGCAGATGATACATCTCTTATCTGCACCACCCCTTCCCCACAAAAACTACAAGAAAAAAATGCAAAAAGATTGTTATTCAACAACCAACTCATTCTAAACCCAAACAAAACCAAATTAATAATTTTTACAAGCAAATCAAACAAGACCAACTACCCACCCCTCTGAATTCACTCCTCAAACCGTATCAAAACTGAACTTACCAACCAAGCCAAACTCCTAGTCATCACAATAGATGATCATCTCAAATTTGATATTCACATTTCCCTAACCATCAAAAAAGTAAATTCTAAACTTGGTGCACTTTATAGGGCCAAATCCTACCTATCACCCCAAGCCAGACTAGCCACAGCAAGATCACAACTTCTCTCCACACTTTTCTACTGCTCTCACATATTCACCAACTTACGCAAGGCAAACCTCCGCAATCTTGAATCCTGCTACAACGAAATTGCCAAGTTCACCACTAATCAACCCCATAAAGCGCATCACTGTGCCTCAATCCTACAACTAGATTAGCTAGAACTTCCAAGCCATCTAACCTTAAATTAACTTACCATTGCCCACAAATTCATACATAGCCCACATGCCTGCCCCATAATCTCAACAACTCTCCAACCACAGGTACACTGCAGGCACCTAAGATCCTCCAAAAGGCCACTGCTCAAAATAACTCAATAACGTAACTACCATGATGACTCTCTCTACTCTAAAATAGTCCTGGAATGCACTCCCACCAAACATACAATGCGCCCCATCCTAGTCTGCATTTAAAACAGAAATAAAGAAATAGCTGAAAAGTAACCCGGATAACTCCTCTCTCTTTAGCCACATTGCTATCCTCTTCATTACAATTTTTCTCAACTGACTTAGCATTCCCTCACTATTGTACCTCAATCTTCAATTATGCAAAACTTAAAAATTCATTAACTTCTAAAATGTTGTACCCCATGCTAAAGGATAAGGCTGTCCAAGCTGCAAAATCCTTTACTAATGCATTCTATGGGCACCTACAAGAATGCATGGATTGTGCTATCCAAAGCAAAACCAAGACTTACTCCACCAAGAAAAGGAAACCAGTCTGGTGGACCTCTGCCATAAACAAGCTATACAATAGAAGGAGGAACTTAGTACAGAAAAGAGTAAAATCCCAAGAAGGGAAGACATCCCTGATCAGTATCATCAGGAAACTACGATCCCTCATAAAATCATCCAAGGCGAGCTTTGAAAGAAAAATTGCCAAGGACTCCAAAGATAACCACAAGGCATTCTTTAGCTATGTCAAGAATCTAAGTGGCAATGCTCAGATCTGCTCAGAGTTAGTGAAGAATGGCACAAAATACACTGAACTGACCGATATCGCCAACATCTTGGCAGACAGGTTCAGTGCAAACTTCACCCCCCTCTCACTCCCAAAAGGGCCCATAACCATACCAGAAAAATGGAAAGCCCCTGAAATCACAGACACTCAGGTTAAAACAGCTCTCTCCAAAGCCAAAAACACAGCATCAATGGGACTGGACAGTGTCCCAGGCTGCTCCCTACATGAGCTTAAAGATGAACTAACCCCTCACCTAAACACACTGTTCAAACTCAGCCTCTCCACAGGCTATGTACCCATAGAGTGGAGCACAGCAACAGTTATTCCACTCTACAAAAGTGGAGCCACAACTAACCCCGGGAACTATCGCCCTATAAGCCTGACTAGCTTGGTTTGCAAGGCTATGGAGCGCATCATCATGGAACTCATTAACAGAGAAATTGGGAACCTCCATACACTGGATGTTACTCAGTTTGGCTTTGTTAAGAGCAGATCATGCCTCCTAAACTTGATGGACTTCTTTGAGACAGTTATCAAGGCTATAGATGAGGGAAAGGTGGTACACACAGCCTACCTAGCCCTCGCAAAGGCCTTCAACACCATTCCCCATTCTGGTATAATAGACAAGCTCACCAGCCTAAACATAAACCCCTACATCACAAAATGGGTTGCCAACTGGCTCACAGACAGAACCCACATGGTGAGAGCTGCAGGAGCTAAGTCTGACTCTAAACCGGTTACAAGTGGTGTTCCCCAGGGCTCAGTCCTAGGACCCCTCCTGTTCGGCATATACTTCTCAGAGATACAGGCAAGCACAGGAGGACTATGGCTGACCAAGTTCACCGACGATTGCAAACTAGGAGCTATAATTGACTCTCCAGCCGACACAGACATCCTCCAAAAGGGTCTCACTGAGACAGATACCTGGTGTCAAAATCATGGCATCAAGCTAAATGCCAAAAAGTGCATAGTCATCCTCTTTGGAAAAAACAAAGTACCCACAAACTACCACATAGGTGGTAGTCCTCTAAATACGGAAGACGTAATAAGGTTCTGGGGACCAAAGTAGATAGTAATCTCTCCTTTGATAATCACATTGTCAAAGTGGTTAGAAAATCCTTCTATGTGGCCCACCTAATCACAAAAGGGTTTGCATCCAGATCAAAAGAGGTCATTGTGCTCCTCTACTCATCACTCATCAGACCCATCAAAGAGTACAATGCCCTATTTGGGATGTACCTTACAAGACACCTGCAACAGCTGGAAAGACCACAGAAGTACTTCACTAAGAGGGTCAGTGGCCTCAAACATGTCCTATGTAGCTCAACTGAAGAAACTCCAGCTGTACTCAGTTGCATACCACCTACCCAGAGGTGATCTGTGCCTGACATACAAGGCCATGTCCAACCCAGAATTGATGGACATGCTCCACCGAAAGAAAACTTTATCCCCTTGAGCCACACGCTCTAGGGATCTAAACCTCACCACAACAATAAATAGGACGTGCTGGAGGGATAGATTCCTGTCCCAGAGACTTCCCATGCTTTGGAACAAGATTCCAATCTACATTAGGCAGAACTCCTCGCTAACACTCTTCAAGAGAAACCTTGACGATTGGATGTGAAACTGAAAGTTTACCCCGGGGATCACTTCAGTGGCTCTGCTGGAGAGAGGCACAGGGAATTAATCTAAAGGGGTGGCGAAAGCCAACACATTCTGGATAGGCTTATAAATGCCTTTGGGCAGACAGCCTAGTACATACCTATGAACCTATGAACATGCCTTACTAAGCTAGGCCTGCTCTAGGACTGTTTTTCACCTTCTGCTCACAGCTGCTTTTTTTTCCATAGTGCTAGTGTTTTATTACACTTCTAGTTAAGCTTTTTAATGTAAAAATAGTACCCATTGCTGTGAGTATTATTTTATTTCTATTAGTTCTGATGTAAATTTTTAGTTTATTTTATTTCTCATTTTCAATTTTTCATACATAAACTTGTATCTTATTACTATAGTTTCTGATTGTAACTTCTGCTTTTTATAACTGTAATGTTTGAAACTGAAGCTTTTCTCACTGGGTCTCCATTGAAAATAGAGAATCCAGCCCAACTGACCACTACCCGGTAAACAAATGTAAAATAAAATAAATACATTAATTGGTATGCTTTCATTTATGTTCAGATCCCTGAGTATATTTATGACTCCCTCATAAAGTTTAATAAAAATGCTTTGGCCAAATCATGGTAAACTGCATAAGCACACAAAATCTTCCAGTTGTAGGTGTGGGATGTGTGCACAATGTCCTTTTATTGCATATGTTAAGGAATTACATTTATCAAGTCCAAAATTTAAATTAACAGCAACTGGGTATTAAATTGTTTTCAAAAGGTGTGGTGTATCTGGCCTATCATTTATTCTGTTTTTCATTTTATATAGGAAAGACAGAGCATGGTTTAAAACAAAGGATTTATGAGCATTTGTGTGAGATCAGGAGGATGAAAGAAACAAACGCCGTATATAGGCACACTTGTAATTGTTATCAAGCTGTTTGTAGATAATGGATTTTAGAACAGATCAAATCTCATGAGAAAGGTGGGGATTGGAAAACTAGGTTGGAATACTGGGAACTTATTTGGCAACTTTGTTTGAATGCCTGTATAAGCCCTGGCTTAAACAACCATTATTCCCTGGTCCCTGCACCAAGTTAAGGGCACTAAAATATTAATGGTTTTATGTTACATATGTATTTTTTATTTATTTATTTTTTATACATTTTTTTGTTTTTTTATATTATTGTTTTTTTTCATACTATTCTTATTCATATATTTTTAGAAATGGCAACCTTCCTTTAACAAGCACTGTCCATTCATTTATTACTATACTAAGCAATTAAGTTAATTGTTGAACCAGTCAGATGTTTTTAATGTGTTTTCGGGATAATTTTGGTTTGGTTGTATTTTATTCTGATGAAGTTTCCAGTGGAGGAAACAAAAGCGCTTAATCAATAAATCATGTTGTGGTTCCTAATTTTGTCTCCGTTTTCTTGCCAGGCTGAACAGTTTTATTTGTGGTTTAGTTTATTATTTGTTCAGCCCATTTCACCAGAGTTTATTTGGTTATTGGTGTTTAAACTGCAAATTCAGTGTCTGCTGCCCTTGAAGAATAAATTACCTATGTTACTTTAAAAAATTGGTAAGCTGGAAACAGATTCATAGTTATGAGGCATCTCATCCAAAGGAGGACATACTGAGAACTGCAGCACCCCACCCCATTAAAAATCAACTCAGTATCAGCAATCAATCTACATGCTGTGGGAGTAGAACCCATAGCCTTCTGCATCAAAGTACAAGTATGCTGCCTATTGTGCAATTAACTGCTCTGAACTTCTGTACCACAAATGTGATATATTTGCTAAACAAAACAGTTGAGTTGAACATTGTAAGCAGACTTGGCATGAGTAGCAGTAAACTTCTCTTCCGTTGAAGCTCACAATTCCCTGAAAATGTGCTTGAAATTAAATTCCTTGAAAAAATGCACCTGAAACCCAATTCCTTGAAAAATGCAACTTGGCAGTTTTGGTAGAGGATTCAGGCTAGTTTCCTGCAACTAAGCTACAGGGCTTGAATCTAAACAAGTTGCTAACCACCTGCTAATCCTAGCTATGGCATTTCACTCTCTCACACACACACACACACACACACACACACACACACACACACACACACACACACACACACACACACACCTCAACCTCTTAGTGCAAGAAATCTGGACAAAGCCTAAAATAAATAAGAACATATTATAAATATTACAATATCATAGTCAAAAGAGGCAGCAGAACACAGCAGTAAAATTCAAGAATTTAATCCCAGAACAAACAGTAGAACAACAGTAAGCGCTTTCGCAGCAGCTGCTTCATCAGACAAATAAAGATCCAAACTGTAGTACTTTTAAACAGCAAAGCAGCCAATTAGCATGCAAAAACAATTAGGAATTAACAAGAGTTCTTAAAGCCACACCAAAAATTGCAGCTCAAAGCTCATTGTATAAACACAAAAACATTTAATTCATAAAAACATATAAAGCATTTCATTCAACAGCCAAAATATGCAGCTCAAAACTCATTATATAAACATGAAAACATTTCATACATAAAAGCATATAGAACATTTCATTCATAAATACATTATAAAAATACTGAACATAATTAATATCTATCTGGCTAAGGGCTTATTCATTAAAACTGGTTTAATAGAAAATTTATCATTGAGGCCTTTGCCCATATTGACTTTCATTCTAATAATCCAGTTCAATTCTTTGCTTTCTACCTTAGTTCTATGTGCCCCCCCCCCCTTACACACACACACACACACACACACACACACACACACACACACACACACACACACACACACACACACACACACACACACACACCATACCTATCAACCTCTTAGAGCAAGAAATCTGGACAAAGCCGGTCATAATGACAGGGGAGACAAAGGCACTTCTTTAGCTAATGCTGATACAGTAAGGGCAAGTTTGAAATTTGTAGGTACAATTTCAGATGTAAGAGATAGATTTTAAATATATGTAACTGGTTTATCAATAACATGATCAGATAGTTTCAAAACTTAAGGATAGGTTTTATTTGGGTTCAGGACTGTGCTTGGTTTATAATTTATGTAGCGGCTTCAGGCATGCTTTGCCTGTGATTTGTTTGAAATCGAAGGGATAAATGGTGGTGATTCTGTGGGTTAGTAGACATCAGAGGGGGAGTTGTATGCTGGGATGTGTACCTTAAAGAGGCAGGGTTAATGTTTGAAATGTCCTTGAACTGTACACATGGCAACCAGCAGCTACAGATCAGCACATGCATGCCAATTATCCCACTAAGAGTTTAAAAAAATAACACTTAAAATGCAGACTAGTACATTGAAAGTGACCATTTCCAATATTCTGTTGTAACTACATAATCAGATAAATAAACTAAATGCATTGTAGTATTCAGAAAACAAAACAGCACAGCATACTCCACATTATGTTAAACATCCAAAATAGCTGACGTACAGCAAATCTGTAAACTAAGATAACTGGAAGGTAATGAGCTGGCAGTACTTGGAATCTATTGTGGCAGAGGTCCACCATTAAGTCTGTTCTAACAAAAACACTTCAAACAATGAGTCAGTGTAGTTATTAACCTGGAAGTTTCATCCACATGGTAACAACTACCAAAGAAAACTAACAAAGTAACTCAAACTGACATACTGTCCAACCTGTTTCTGTATTCTTGGTTGTTGAGATTTTAATGACATATTTACTAAAATACTCCCAAAAGCAAAATGAGGCATTGCCTACAGGTTACATGTAGCAAAGCAGTGAAGATGCTTCCCTTACTCTTGTTGAAACAAACACACACATTATCTAAAAGACTTTCAAAGGCCAAACAACCTGGAAGATAAAAAATGCCAAGAAACATGAAAATGTCTGTGATGTTGCCCTCTTACCTCAAACCGACAAAGTTCTTCCCTCCTCTTTAACTAGAATAAAGTCACTCTTTAAGCCATTTGATGTAAGACTAAATTTCTAAAGGTATACAAATCATTTACCTAAATAATGACTATGTCAGTATCAAACATCCTCCACCTAGCTCTCTGTCTCACACACACACAAACCTACCTCTCACTTGACCATCTGTGGTCCACTGCTCAGTCCAAACTTCTTCTGGAATTCAAATTCCCCACACTCAGAAGATGAAGACATAAACAATCAGTCACACAGATGCAACAGGTGTCTGAGACCTGTTTTCATCTTCTGTGTCTGTGTGACCAGATGCAAAAGGCAATCTTAAAGAACACCCTAAAAACAAAAAATACTTTCTTTTCAATTAAAAGAAAATTAATCTCCCGAAGTGCACCACAAATTATTTTTATTTTTTCTGGACAATATGCTGCAGTCTCCATTTTCCGGACAGTGTCCCTTAATTCTAGACAATCCAGAAGAATTCTTGACAGCTGGCAACCCTAATCCTCCCATCCCCCTATATGTCAGCAGTAAAGGGTGTGTTTTTCATACCCTGTGGTTCCCCTAACAACCAATCTGCTGCTCCTTTGCAGTCTTTCAAGTATATTCACACAGTTCCCAGACCTGACCCAGCAGCTGTAGCTTTTTTATTTATTTATTTATTTGACATGTGTTAACTGGGATGGTCCAATTGAGCTCAAGCCAATTCTCAGTGGAAACCCAGGGAGAAAAGCTCCACAAGTATTTATACAATTTACTGGCAAAGCAGAGAAACATATATTTTACTGGGTTATAAAATTCAATGGCACATTGAATTTTATTCCAGCTGCTGACAAACATTTTGTTAATTCTAAACCTTTGCCTTCTGAAAAGGATGGTAAAGCAATCAGTAAGTTTGAGGAAAAAGGTTATGCTTTTTGTAACTTTGATTTTTAGAATTTTGAATTATCAGGCTCATATATTAAAGTTTATACTGACTGTGAAATTATGAGGAGTGTTTGGACTCCAGTTTCCATGTGTGGTTTAGTTTCTTCTATTTCTCAGGTTACTCATTGTTTGACGTGTTTTTATGACTCTATATCTACTGCTTCCAAGGCTGTTGGCTACTGTGTTATTTTGGATTGTTTGGCTGCATTCTCAGAACCTCTCAGAAGATATCAAAATTGTGATGTGAATTCTCCTTCCTATAAAGATTTTGTTTTTGTACTTTCTGCTGCACAAGTTTTTGAAATGAGTGATGAGTGAGATAAGTTAATACAGGGATTTTTCATCCCTCTTTCTCTAAATTTTCCAAGGGATTTTCTGCTCCCTGGTTTAGATGTGACAAGAAACAAAATAAACATTCTCATCAGAATCCTGCTAAGCAGGCATTTAAAAAGCAATGGCGGGGGGGGGGGGGGTCCACAAAGTAAGCTACTAGCCCAGAGAACAAAGGACAGTCAAATAAGGCAAACTGACTATTTAAAGGACCATGTCCTCCCTTCCTTCTTGGCAGTCCCTTATGCCTTCCACAAAGTCTTCATCTCCATTTCTGGCTTTGGCAGCAGATTACTTCAGAGAAGTGGTTTCTGAAGGTGATCCAGCTAGATGGCACTGGAAAGGAATTCCTCCTTTCTGGGGGATTCCTCCTCATCTGTCACACCAAAGCATTCTCTTCCCTCCTGTCCTACATCACATGCTGTCTGAGGGGCAGTGGAAGCAGTTCCTCCTTTCTAGTTGGGAAAAGGATTTTATTCAAAAAGGTCTTTAGTGCCAAAGAAAGAAAATGCCTGGACACCAGTTTTTTCTATCATTCTTTGCTGAGTCAGTTTGTGATAGTGCCCACATTCAAAATGTTTCACTTCACTATATGTTGCCCCTTCTTCCTCACTTGAGTTTTTTGGTAACCTTAATTTTAAAAGATGTATATCATCACAACCCTATTCATCCAGATTTCAGGCGTTTCCTAAGGTTTTTTGTGTCTGGGTCACATTACCAGGTATCTGCCTTAAACTTTTGGCTATCCAATGCTCCAAGAGTGGTCATGAAGTGTTAAGATCTAGTTGTAGCTCATTGCAGGCAACGGGGTATCCACATTTTTCCATATTTGCTTATTTTTGCAGAGTCTTTTTCTGTGTCAGGAATCTCTCATCTAGGTAAGAGGTCACCTACACAGGCTGGGATTCCAAAAGAACATTCAAAAGTCTTTTTTGACTCCATCACAAGATTGTGTTCTGAGGTATATGTTAGATACATCCATACAAAGAGCTTTTCTTCTACAGAAACAATAGATCTATCCCCTGGATTCTCAAAAGCTTGCACGGCGTGCATGATTAGTGTTAGATGACATTTTGACAATATGGTGGCTGAGCGATCCACGTACGTGCAAGTCTGATGTGCGCAAGTGCTGTAGCACTAGTGCTGCACGTCCCCAGCCCCTTTATGCAAATCACTCCATTTGCAGGTGAAAACCATGCAAATGAGGTAAACTTGCCATCCAGGAAGCAGGAATCAGGGTGTGCAGGACTAGCGTAATATGCAGAAATGTACTCGGTTAGTAACCGAGTATGGCACTGCAAAACAAAGCTATGACAGCTCCAAATAAAGGCTGCATAGCATTGAGGAAGCATACCAATGGCCAAGTAGAATGCCATTGGTATTGCAAACAATGCCAAATGTACAAAATATAACTTTTATGATATGTCCACTGATCACGTCCATTGAAGCATAGGGCAGCGGTGTGCAAACAGGACCAGTGGGGAAATAAGAAAATAAACGTAAAAACAACAGTCTAACTAAAATCAGTATTCTGCCATGCAAGTCAATGGCAGGCAAAAGACAACCTGGCCAGTGAGTAGTGGTTGCTAAGGGGGGGAGGCACAGTGTGACACATGTAACTATGCATTAGCAGGCAATTCTATGCAAATGAGGGGAAGGATAGTGAATCCCTGTTTTCCCCAACATGTCAGGCAGGTCCTAACAGTGTATGAGTATGGAAAGCTGAGTGCAAGA
Source organism: Protopterus annectens (assembly GCF_019279795.1). Taxonomy (NCBI): domain Eukaryota; kingdom Metazoa; phylum Chordata; order Ceratodontiformes; family Protopteridae; genus Protopterus; species Protopterus annectens. The sequence continues at coordinate 1,287,257,864 of NC_056729.1, read as the reverse complement.
CTAGGAGGTAGGTGACATCATGTGTGGAAGTGACAGGTATACTGTCAGCAGATTGGAGCCCTGTGTCTCAGGGTTTCATCCAACTTAGCGCAGCAAAGCCAAGACGTGTGTCTAAACCTGCCCAGTACGTAAGACACAGTGTAAGTGGGTTTGCGTGCCATGCAACAGGATCTACAGAAAGATAAAGGAAGTAAACCCAGGAAATAGTAGCAGCGTGCACATTGCAGTACACTGATTGCATGGTGTGCCCCCGGGATGAATCAGAAGGGCAGTAGGAAGGGAAAGCAGCAGTAGGAAGTTAATCAAGGGGTACTAGGTTTGCTGCCAGGTGAAACGGATTGGAACCAGCCATTTAAACAGGCAGCAGACCAGCCCAGCCCAGAACACCACTATAAACTATGCAAACACCTACCCCTCCAGTTTTTCCCACACCCTACACCACCAGTGCAAACAAGCGGGGAACTTTTAACACTCACAACAGCAAAATGTTAAGGGCTGCAATTCTATCATACAACTTGTGGAAGAGGCTGAGGGTGGTGAGGATGGAAATGCTGCTGACCAACCCACAGTGAGGAGAGGGAGAAGAGTGTACAGACCCAGGGTGCCCTACCAAGGGCTACATGAGCTGGAGATAGTGGAGCACTATAGGGTGGACAGGGACCTCCTACAGCAGATTGTTGAGCTGTGCCAGCCACACCTGACACAGAACTAACAGAGGGGAACCCACCCAGTGGAAACCAAGGTGTATGTGTAGGCCTAAGAATACTAACTACAGGTACCTTCCAAAGGCCAACTGGGGATATGATGGGGATCTCACAGGTATCAGCATCCAGGGTACTGCAGTTCTTGGATGCCATGGCAGCACATGTTGGTGAGCATGTATATTTCCCCCTCACCTGTGAGGCATTGGCCAGCAGTATGCATCTCTTCCACCATATAGTGGAATACCCTGAAGTAGTGGGTGCAATAGACTGCATGCACACACGCATCAAAGCACCTCCCAGTGAGCAGGGTAGGGTTTACATCAACTACAAGGGCTTCCCCTCCATCAACTGCCAGGTCATGTGTGATGCCCAGGGCATAATACTGAACATGTGTGCTGGCTGCCCTGAAAGTTATCACGATTCCCACATCTGGCATCTGACACAGCTGTACCAGAAATTTGCCAATGGGGACATCCCACATGGTCACCTAGTGGGGGATGCTGGATATGCACTGGAGCCATGGCTGATGACACCCATCAGAAACGCACACACACCCGAACAAGAACTCCATAATGAGGCACACTTACAAACAAGAATCATAATAGACCGTGTGTTTGGGATTCTCAAGTCATGGTTCCAGTGCTTGGACACATCTGGTGGAGCCTTGCAGTACTCACCAACTACATGTACCCAAATTGTCTTTGTATGTGCCATGCTACACAATATGATCCTGCGGAGACAGCTGCAGCAGGAGCAGCAAGGGGCAAGGCCATATAGCCCCCCACCAATGCCAAGGCCTGCACAGGCACAGAGTGACTCGGAGGAGGAACAACCTGAACCTGCCCCAGTAGGCAGAAGGAGACATGCCCAGTATGCCCTGGCCCTGGCAAAGAGGCAATGCATAGCACATATACTAACATGGGAGGGACCCAAAGAATAGCACCTCTCTCTGACTCTCACATACAGTAAAAGGGATACCAAACATTACACTACCTGTGCTAACCATGTGTAGGCAGTGTACTACATACATCTGACATAGGCAGCCCTGCAGCACCACCCACAATACTGGGATACCCACAGGATATGTGAGTCACACATGCCAGTCAGGAGGGGGGGGGTCACATACCCAACAACAGTCACAGCCAGCAGGACAGGTGTAGACAAACACAAACAAATGCCATACTGTGGCCTCTGAATGCGGGGTATGGCTGACCCCCACCCAAACCTACATGAACAGACCACAGCAGGCCAGGTAGTGAGATGTCAGTTGTGACAGCTAGGACATCAGAAACCAATGTGTATGCAATCAAAAGATATAAACGGACGTACACCGGTATGGCGTAGCCAGCATGATGGGTAAGATCACTGACAGAATTGACCTACAGGACATTACCAGTACTGTCCTAGCAAATGTGTACAACTGTCAGGTGTGCCTCCCCCCCACCTCACATAGAAATACAGTAACAGTCAGGTGCGCCCCCCCCCCCCACACTCCTATGTAGAAACATAGAAATAGTCAGGTGTAACCCCTGCTATGCAGACATGTTGCAACAGTCAGTGCCAAATGATCAGTGGATATCCTGCAGACAAAGCATGCTACCTGTCGGTGTAAAACTGAAAGGTCAGCTGTGCAGTACAAACCACCGGACATGCTCCACATATGCATAACAGACAATGTAACTAGGCATGCTCACACACTTAGAGTAATGAAGGCAAAGTCAGTCATCAACATACTGAAAGGTCATACTGGGCATGCTCATGCACTTAACACATGAAGGCCATGTATGCAAACACCAGTGGACCAGACATATCCAGCTACTGCAGTAGTTACTGCAGACACATGTCAGTATGCACCACTCACGCCTTGCACACACAGTGGATAGGAATACAGACATATATGTAAGGACAGCACACCATAATACACCAAAGGAAGATGGATATAGTTGTGTAGAAGAAGGTGACCGTGGCACAGAGCTATCCAAGCCTGTTCCACCATGCACACAGCCAAAGGGCCCCCAAACATATCAGTTGCAGATGTCACACACTGCTGTTACTAGTGACCAGTACCTGTCAGCACCACAAACTATGTGGTCCATGTGCCAGCTGTGCAACATGGCTGTACAAGGACATAGTCAGCTAGTTGCCCTAGTTATGCACCTGTGACATATGACCCCATGTGTGGCCGACTGTGGTGTGTCACCCTACATGAATGGTGTATGGGCCATGCACACATTGGCCACCCCATAGCAGTACCCTGAGAAGCCTGCTGAGATTATCCAATGTGTAATACACTTTGGGAGACTTCTAGGCCAGTAATCTCTGTGGCTCAGCCCATAACCGTGTACTGCTGTAGTGTGATAGACTAGTTAGGTAGAAGTTCTAACCCTAGCCATGGCAACTGTGTGTGAGTGTGTGTCATTGTTTGTGTGTGTGTCAGGCACTCACTGACTGTGTAGAGAGCAATGCTTTTATGTAACTCACACCCCATACATTTCACAGTGTTTGTATCAGTCCATCAAAATGGCTGAATATCAAATACCAGATGTTTGAACTGTAAAGTTCGAACACTGGTAATCATGACTGTGGACTGTGGTGGGAAATTATGGGTCAGGTTCAGGTAAGTGTGCAATTGCGTGGATGTTAGGGTTAGGGTGTGGGTTAGGTGAGTTAGGATAAAGGCGCAGGTGAGGTGGGTGTGCGATAGTAAGAGACTTTAGGGTTAGGGCGGGATAGGTGAGTTAGGGTTAGGGCGCAGGTCAGGTGAGTGTGCGATAGTGACGGACCTTAGGGTTAGGGTTAAGGTAAGTGGATAGGTAGTAGTGTATGTACAGTTTAGTGTAGGGTTACATGTAGGATTTTGAATGTATGTGTACGGATTGATGCTGTTTTGGTCTGTTTGTGTTGCGTGTGTTTTTCTTGGAACAGAGATTTTTTTCTCTGGAAAAAAATCACTGTTTTAAGACTTCAATGTTTTTGCAGTTCATGGTTTGAAGTCTGAACATATGGTGTTCGAACTTCAGATGTTTCAATGAACTGATATAGACCCATTTCACATACCCACCTTTGGCAAGGCTGCTGATGTCACCCACCTAGAAATACTCCCCTGGGAGAGCTGTAGCCTAGTAATTTCCGTAGCACATGTTGCAATTGCTGTAATGTGATAATATAGTTAGGTAGATGGTTGATCCCCAGATGTGGCAACTGTGCATGTGTGAGTCTGTGTGTGCGTGTCTGTCTATCACTGACTGTGTAGAAAGCAAGGCTTTTTAGGCCACTCACATCCCTTACAAGTCAAATACCCTCCTTTGACAAGGCTGCTGATGTCACGTAACGTGAAATACACCTCTGGGACAATTATAGCTGAGTAATCTCCATAGCATGTCCCATAACATCATATAGCCATAGTGTTATTACGGAGTTAGTTGGGAGATTTAGCTCCCCCACCTGCCGACTATGTGTGTATGCGTGCATGTCTGACTGTGTAGAGAGCAATGCTTTTAGGTAACACACACCCCGTACATTTCACATATCCAACTTTGGCAAGGCTGCTGATGTCACCCACCTAGAAATACTCCCCTGGGAGAGCTGTAGCCCAGTAATCTCTGTAGCCCATGCTGTAACTGCATACTGCTGTAGTGTAATAATGTAGTTAAGTAGGAGCTCAAACCCCAGATGTGGCAACTGTGCGTGTGTGAGTCTGTGTGTGTGTGTGTGTGTGTGTGTGTGTGTGTGTGTGTGTGTGTGTGTGTGTGTGTGTGTGTGTGTGTGTGTGTGTGTGTGTCTGTCTGTCACTGACTGTGTAGACAGCAATGCTTTTTAGGCCACTCACACCCCTTACAAGTTGAATACCCTCCTTTGGCAAGGCTGCTGATGTCACGCAACTTGAAATACACATCTGGGACAATTGTAGCTGATTAATTTCCATAGCATGTCCCATAACATCGTATGGCCATAGTTTGATTAAGGAGTTAGTTGGGAGTTCTAGCCCCCGATTTGCCAACTGTGTGTGTATGCGTGCATGTCTGACTGTGTAGAGAGCAATACTTTTGGGTAACACCCACCCCGTGCATTTCACATACCCAACTTTGGCAAGGCTGCTGATGTCACCCTTCTAGAAATGCTCACCTGGGAGAACTGTAGCCCAGTAATCTCCTTAGTGCATGCTGTAACCGCGTACTGCTGTAGTGTGAATTAAATGCCTGGTTGGGTTCCATCCCCACACATGGCAGATCTGGATGTATTGTGTGTGTCATTGTCTGTGTAGAGAGCAATGCATTTTAGGCTAGTCTCTCACAGTCATTTCAAAGCCCTACTTTGGCAATCCTGCTGATGTCAGTCAGTGTGAAATACACTTATGGGCAAGGACTACCCCAGTAATATCCATGGCACTTACTGTAACTGCATAGTGCTGTAGTGCCATATACTAGTTAGGTAGGGGTTCTGCTCCCAAACATCACAGGTGTGTGTGCGTGTGTGTGTGTGTGTGTGTTTGTAACCCATGTACAGGTTGTTGTGACTGTGTTGCCAATGTGGAGTTGGTTTTGCATTTTCCTATATGGTGGCCATACTATATCTCACAATGTCTACTGTACAGGGATAACACATGTGATATGGCTGAGATGCCGAGGTGCAGAGCTATACACAGACATGTGACATCAAGGCCAGGCAATCACAGTTAGCAACCCCAGTATTACCCAGAGCACACTCTCACCCCATGTGTCATGCACACACATGCCTAGGTAACAGCCTATATGTGAGTAGTACACTGCACATTGGCCACCCATAGTAACTATGTAGTAACAGCGGTGAGCCACACAGAGCATGACACCCAGTCCATCTGTCCAATATGCACATATGTGCACACAGTGCACCCCCCCCATGTTCTCCAATGGACAACTGCACCACCTGTGGTCCCATCACATGTGACCCACAATGGACATACCATGCCTGACAACATGCCCGGATGGACAACTGCAACTGACACCAAGGAATGCTGATAGCATGCACACCATGTAGGTGCAGGGCAAATCTGCTGGCCATTACCAGCCCCCAACACAGGTGGGCAAGACTGGCACATCTGATTATAATCTGTGTTCACAACATGGGCTGGACACCCCGGGTACAGTTCCACATGTCACTGTACATGCATGTGGGAGGTGTGCACATCCCAGATGCAGTCCATGTCATGGAAGAAGGAACACAGACATGGTAAGCAATGCACAGCAATGCCCACACACAGTAGTCACCCAGGTAACTGGATGAGGGATACAATACCCGCCTATGTGTGCAAATGCAGACACTACATCATGTGAGCCACAATGCAGACCATTGTCATGTGGCCTGATGCCAAGGTACACTCATTACCTAGCCGTGGACAGCCATCTGGTGCAGTTGAACACCACACACCTGTGCAGACATGCACACATGCATGTCAGTAGTGGTACCCTGTGTGTTTTTGTGTATGCATGCAGCATGCTGCAGATGTTCACATCCACACTCCCTACAACCCCCATGGGCATACTGCAGCATGCTGTCTGATGTCAGACACCTTCCCATACCCTTCGCCGGTACAGCCTCTGTATGACCTGTGTGGTGCATGGGATACCTGCACAGTGATGTGATGTTGCAATCCCACAGCCGATGAGCTGTACACCTGACCCTGCCACATGTGTCAATGTGTGTGTGTCCTTGTGAGAGTGCGGCTGTGTTGATGCTGGCACCTGTTCATGCCAACAGGCACGTGTATGTCACCTACCATACAGCTACTGTAACCCTGTTGCAGATGTCAATCCCCATCACATATATGTTCTGAGTGCTCCACAACAGGTAACCCATGTGGCGCATCCAATAATTGCAGCAGACTGTGCTAGCACTACATAGTCATCGGGGGCTTGATACCCTGTGCTGCTAGGTATGTGACACAACCATGCCTTGGTTTTACCCTCCCACCCCTCCCTGAGCATATTAGCCTCTGTCTGTATCCCCCACCTCCTCTCAGGTGGACGTGAATACCTACACCTGCCCTGCTTAGGCAGCAGCATGTGTAATGTAGGTAATGCTCATGATCAGCTGATGGCCTCTGCATGAATCACAGCCCTTCTCTAGCTGATTGCATGTGAAACAGCTGTGGTAACATCCCCATCGCCAATTGTATGGAAACACACTCCAATACCCAGGAACATCATGGTGGTGTTTGCCCTTGTCACCCACTGTGAACAGGAGCTAGATCTGGTGTGTGCCAAACAGCATCCCAGATGGATTACGGTGTACCTCAAACAACATACACTGTGGAAACAGTTCATCAAACAGGAGGTGGATGTGCCTGACCCAACTATAGCTTGTAGGTGCTGCTATACCACATTTGGAGTAATGTTGCTTTCACAGTGTTTGTGTGGATATGGCTGATGTACATGGCTCAATACCTGCCATGTCAGTCCCATGTTGATGGAGAATCACCATCTGCAGGGTCATCTGCAGCTTGGGCAGTGTTATGTCCATGGCTGCATGTGCTACCCATGGAGCATCTAGCTGTCGACTGCTGAAGGTAGCGTGAAGATTGCAGTCAGTAGATGGAGAAGGCTATGGTAGTCACAGACATCATATCTCTCAAAGGACATATGTTGCAGCAACCCTGTAACAACAGTAAATGTATGTGGTCATCTTAGCAGCATGTCAATATTGGTCCTCTGTATGTACTCCCAGCCACACCTCTGTCAACCTTTGTACATATGTCATGCATGAAGTGGTGCATATGTGCTGTACACCATACTTTGTGGCATCATATCTGAGAACAAGCCATGGATATATCAGACTGCTACACATGTTATGTACAGTAGGGGTTACATTACATTATATTACCTGCACATTCTGAGGATGTTCGTGCAGTACTGAGGTCTGTGTACCTATGGTGAATATTGACAGTGTGTGTAGTGTTGATATGTACCTTAGCCTGTGTACAGACTGTGGTAGATAGCATTGTTCTAGTTCCCCTACTTGCAGATGTTACATGCTGCCCCACTGTATGGTACTATAAGTGCGTACATGTTTGTAGGGCCATAAATACACATGTCCCATACCACAAACACCCACCAGACCAAACTGTGTAGCAGGCCATTATATGTAGGGAGGTCTGTGAGTGGCACATATGAGGATGGTGTTGAACACATAGTCCATATACTGTCATACCATGCAAGCTAACCATATGTGGCTGTGGCTGTGTTCACAGTGGTTGTGGATATGCACTATCACACAAGTGTATCCTACCCTGTGCTGTGACATGCCTGTGGAGCCTGCAGTATATGCAGGTACATGTGCATTCCTCCTTTGGAGGTGTAGGCCAGTGTTGATCCAGTCTGCCTGCAGCCTGCACAGTGCATTGTAACATGCCTAGCAGCTGCGAGTAGCTACCCAGTGGTATGTCATGCACAGATACTAGCCAGATGTCCCACTGCTGGGCCTCCCCTAACAGTTATGTATGTCAGACAGGGCAGTGGGATGCAGTGCAGATGTATGTCAATACCTATGTTGTAGTATGTGGCCATGGCACCCCTGTATCAGCAGTCATACTGTTACAGGTCAGGCAGGGGTGTGTGAATGCATGACCTATGGTGGACAAGATATACCTGTCATCATGTGTTATACCCATCTACATGGCCATCCACATCCATATTATGAGGCATGGTACACATCTGTAGCACTAAGGGCATATGTGTATACCTCTGGAATGTCCAGACTGTGTCAGACCCCCACATATACTGGCCAATATCTCTGCTACAGTCCACAGTGGCATTACATACTAGCAGCAGTACTGTACACTGATGTCCTTTGGATGTTGTTCAGTAACCAATGGCACACATGTTATGAGCAGATGTGACCTGCCACACGCACCATGTCTGTGAAGACAATCCCAATGACTGTAGCAATAGCCTACTAGTATACCTGCTAGAGATACCTGACATCCCCTGCAACTACAACATTGGGAACATACGAGCTGGTGTGGCCTACACTTCATGTCCAGGAACTATGGTGGGAATGTATGTACATTTACATATTCAGTTAGGCAGATATACAAATACACATGTACTACACCCATTTAACACTGTCATGGCAACCACCCACCATTGATCCCCACATCATGTGTGCGTGGTCCCATTAGATTTCCTGTATGATGGGCATCCGTCCCATGTGTGGGCAGCAGTGCTACAGACAGCATGTAACAATACCCCATACAAGAGAAGCGGCACAATCAGGGCAGCCACATATTTGTCAGAAAATCAGGACGTACAGACAGACTGTGTATGGAGTTGTGTTATGCATTATACAGTACTGTTGTTACAGGGTGTGGGTGTACATACTAGTTTGCCAAGGAATGCAGTCCATCTGCATAACACACAACTGTGGGCCTTCCCTTATGCCGGATGGAGCTGTGCCTATCATATCTTGTCTGTCCACCACACAGGTCTTGTGTCAGATAATACACTGGCAGTTTGTGTGTTGTGTGTTACCGGTACATGGCTACATCCATGGCCATCCATATCAGCAATTCCTTGACTAAGGGAATGTTACAGAATATCCTGTAACACCTGCACCTTGTGTAATGTATGGCAATAGCTGTCCACATATGTCCCTGTATTCCAGCCTCTGTCCATCACCTACATACCAAGCTGTGCACATATATCATGTTGTCAGTGGTTGATCCATAGTGGGCTGGTAGTATAACAAACTGCCATTCTGCCATCAGTCCACTGCCATTGTGATCCCACACATATGGTGGGGCTGGGGCCATATATGTGTGAGCGCCACCTACACACTACATGTCTGCCCTCATGCACTGCAGAGCCCAGTGTATGTAACAGTGGTATATGGCCCTGTATAACTGAGTCCAGGAGGAAGCACCAGAAAAGACCTAGGCTACTACAAAATGTGGGGTTATCAGGGCTGAGCTGCCTTAAGGTATCTGGATGTACAGTACCGCATACTTCACCTATATACACATTACTGTCATGGATCTGGGTACTGCAGGACTACTGCCCCCTGCCATACAAACTGTTCTCTGTGTTGGTGTGCACATGATGGTGTCAGTTATGCCAAGTTATGTAGCAGTTACAACCTATGTGCTCATAAGACTTCCATACCACCTACTGTGTTTGTACAGTGTGTAGATAGAGGCTGCTGAACTAAACACCTGGAGTACATACTGTCGATTGCTAGGTATCCTGTGGCCCAGTGTGTCTTTCATATTGTACAATGTGAATGGCTTGGCCTGGACAGCATTAGCTGTGAACCTTTTCAACCTACTGTATGAGTGTAACTGGTCCACTGTAGCATCACTCCATTGATATAGTTTTCAGTGTCTGAACAGCTATATGGCATGGCATGTAGAACTGTAATAGTACACAATGACAGGTTACCATGTCAGCAAACATGTGGGTGTTGTTTCACCTATGACTTCTCTGTGGGTGTATGTTACAGGCAACGATTGTCATTTGTATGTGTGGCACATACAGTGTCCAGTCATTCAGTGGTCAACTGTAGGCATAGTGGCTGTTCCACATTGTGTGCACCTACTGCTTATGTTTTGTACTGTACATATAACTGCTTGTGTATGTGTAGTCACATGTATATGTACATATATATATATATATATATATATATATATATATATATATATATATAAAGTCATGTATATGTATACCTGTATCTGCATATCTGTGTCTGTGTATATGAAGCCTGGTAATGTTCATGGCATCCACATAATACATTCCCCATGGGAGCCAGAGCGTACTGCATGTTATGTTACCAATAACAGTCTGACATCATACAGGTGGGATGTAGTGCAGGTAACATCGTGTGGCCATGTTGCCACTGGCCCTGGTTATGGGATCGTCAACACTTGGTAGTGTATTGCAGGGCGGACGTGTTTGGCTGGGAGTATGCCTATTTGTATGACCTGTATAGTATGTGATGCCTCTCAACCCCATTAATGTAACATGTAGCCTATTACCTTCCACTCCCTAACAGCTACATGTGCCTTGCAGTACCAGCACAACAGTGTTGCACCAATGGGTCAGTAGGCATGGGAATCCCATTGAGGTCTGCCACATGTGTGTATATGTGCATGTGTGCATATCTGTAGGGTACACCATTTTGAGTCAACATACTCCTATTACAATACACATTGCCACACAGTAGTACAGATATTGTTGTTATCACCCATAGGTGTGGCAATGCAATGCAACACCCTACTATGCCTGTGGTGTGTGCATCACATGCATATCCCTGTGGTACCACTGTTGTGATATGCAATGGGTTGTTTTTGTGTCGTGGTCACTATGTGATAGTGGGTATGTCAGGGTATCTAGATGGGTTCTAGTGTGTACAATACCCAGTGGGGTATGTGGGTGTTGTGTACACTGTCTTTACACCATGGTACACCTGGTAAATGGCCCATGTACCTCTCTCAGGTGGCCAATTTCACCATCACCCATACAGGTAAAAGAAAATAGGATATGGTCCAGTTACACATGTGCTGTGTGCAGCCTACCGGTAACACATTGGACACACAGACTAGTTAGCTATCAACTATACACCCAGGTCTCTAAGATGTGTGTCTACACTTTATTTGTTGGTCAATGTGTATATGATGGTATGACACACTATGTATTCACCATATACAAACATTACATCCCCCATTACCATATCGTACGTGTCTTTGGATGGTCTGAATGTTGCATGTGACCTGGTACACACCTCACCCTACAGATGATGTCATGTGTGCAATGACAGCCACACAGTTCAGTAGCACTACATACCCGGGTTGGGGTCTAGACACAGTGTCGTCAAATCAGGATGTGTGTGTATGTGGATGGGTTGACATAAGGGTGCAGATCATACCTGTACCAGCAGGCCACCAGTCACATTTGCAAGGCCAATAGCTGTTATGCATACCTGTGGCATGTATGTAGCTGTACACCACATATGTCACAGCCATGGTGTCACCACACTGACGTACCCCTGTGGATTATGACTGCAGACCATCCTCCTGCTGACACATGTATGCCTACAGCACAAATGGATGACAGTATGGGAATATCAACTGGTGTTACCGACAGTTGGGATACATCCTAGAAGCCTGGCTACAGTACCTGACATGTATGCAGTACACATTACCCCTGACTACATTCTACACTGCAGTACATTGCACTTTATCACAGTCACCATGTACATCAGAACCATGTTAGCCTGTCCCTGCATTGATGTTAGGGATGGCAGGGATGTAGTACAGGTATAATCATATGCACAGGGTGTGTGACTGTCATCCTAGCTGCATGGCTACACTACCTGACATGTATTCAGTACACATTACCCCTGACTACATTCTACACTGCAGTACATTGTGGCACTCTATCACAGTCACCATGTGCATCAGAACTATGTTAGCCTGTCCCTGCATCAATGTTAGGGATGGCAGGGATGTGGCACAGGTATCATCATATGCACAGGGTGCGTGACTGTCATCCTAGCTGCATGACTGCACTACCTGACATGTATGCAGTACACATTACCCCTGACTACATTCTACACTGCTGTACATTGCAGCACCCCATTACAGTCACTGTGTGCATCAGAACTATGTTAGCCTGTCCCTGCATTGATGTTAGGGATGGCAAGGATGTGGCACAGGTATCATCATATGCACAGGGTGTGTGACTGTCATCCTAGCTGCATGGCTACACTACCTGACATGTATGCAGTACAAATTACCCCTGACTACATTCTACACTGCAGTACATTGCGGCACTCTAACACAGTCACTGTGTGCATCAGCACCATGTTAGCCTGTCCCTGCATCGATGTTAGTGATGGCAGGGATGTGGCACAGGTATCATCATATGAACAGGGTGTGTAACTGTCATCCTAGCTGCATGGCTATACTACCCTGACATGTATGCAGTACACATTACCCCTGATTTCATTCTATACTGTGGTACATTGTGGCAGCCCATTACAGTCATTGTGTGCATCAGAACCATGTTAGCCTGTCCCTGCATCAATATTAGGGATGACAGGGATGCGGCACACGTCATCATATGCACAGGGTGTGTGAATGTCATCCTAGCTGCATGGTTACACTACCTGACATGTATGCACTACACATTACCCCTGATTACATTCTACACTGTGTTACATTGCGGCACCCGATTACAGTCACCGTTTGCATCAGAACCATGTTAGCCTGTCCCTGCATCAATGTTATGGATGACAGGGATGTGGAACAGGTATCAGCATATGCACAGGGTGTGTTGCAAGTGTGCCAGAGGCCGAGGGTGATCCAGACATGTGCCACCATGTGTGTGGGTGAGGGGTGTGGTTCCTTGATTGGGGCATGGTAATATGGTGTATGCCGGTATGGGGACACCCTAGGTGTAGTTGCATAGTGTGTGGGTATGCATGCACACAGTTCCACCATGTGGCTGCCCCACATGGGTAATGTTGGACAGCTGCAGACCATACCTGGTAGGGCGTGCAGTTCAGTACCTCCAACCACGGACACGCTGACTGTGCCTGCTAGGGGTTCCATGGGCACATGCAGGTACAGACCTTGAGGTGCTACTCTCCCCTGATGATGACATATGTCCGCTGGAACCATGTCCCGCCTGGGCCTGGTCAGGGCCACATGCATGTGGCCTGCTGTGGTGTGGTGTGGACAGCAAGCCCTGTGGTGTGCTGGGGCTGGTATTGCCACTACGGAGGTTGCTGTGCATCCTGGCACATCCACGTTGACTGCCAGCTGCTGGTGTCTCTGGCATATGTCCATGTGGATGTCGCACCACTCCCACCACACGTTCTAGCACAGACATACCACGCTCGAGGAGGCCAACCATCTCACCCCACTGTCTATCCATGACCTCAGTATCTTCAGAGAAGGCAACAGCGAGCTCATGGAGGTTGCCACTTACAGCTGCGAAAGCAGACCTCTGCAGCCTCAGGACCTGTCTGGATTACATTTCCATATACATCTGTGCCTCCATTACAGCCTGAAACATGCTCCTTGTGGTACCAGTTGTGGTGCCTCTGCCAGGAGCAGGATGACCTGCGGTCCTCCCATGAGCACCATGGTACATCTGCCAATGTGGTTGCGTTCCGGACATTTAGCTATGCTGACTGTGACCCGACACAGTTGGCATGGACACCACACTTTACTAGCCATTGCCACCAAGTGTCAACTGTTCCTCTGCTATGACCACATGTGATGGGGTTTGTAGGGGCACTGTAACCATGTGCGGGCTTGGAGTGGCTAGGAGGGTGATGACAAATGTTGGCACAGTGTCAGACTCTGACAACCCCACCTGTGCCTCACCTGTACCTTCATCATCATCGGTGTCTGTAGGGACACCTACCTCAGTATGCGAGCAGGAGGGACCCTGACCCACCTCACCACCTGTGGGGGGAAACCAATACACACATTAAGACCTGTACAGCAGTGCATAAGACTGCACACACTCACACTGACAGCCACTTTACAACCTCACCTTCCCTGTGTTTGCAGTTAGTCCCACAGTCAGTTACATATGTTCCCCTTCCTGCATGGCACTTGCTAATACACACGCATCACTACAGCCCATTAACATATCAACCCTCCCCATGCCTACACGTATGGTTACCACAACTGACCTGTTACTCCATCCCCTCCCTGACCTGGGTGGAATAGGTTGTACATGGCCTCACAGCTGTCACCCTGTATTACCCTGTGTATGGGCAGTAATGGCGTATGAGGCCCCTATATGGTTGGGGCTGCTACATTCACTATATATGTCACACACCAGAGCCTCATACTACAGTCTTGCTCAGTCCATACCACATCTGTTGCACAAGCGACCCATCATGTGGACGACAGTACTACCTGGGTACACTCACTGATGTGCTGTGGTAATTCCCCATTGCATTTGTAGTGCTGTATATGTGGGTAGCCGGTTATGTATCTGCTGCTGGCAATATGATGTGTATACCTGGTATGTCCTGCACCTCTCAATGCATGGTCCATGCTACAGCCCTTAATATCCTATCAGCTGTCCTGTGTTCGTATACCTGACAGGTTGTCCTGGTGTCCCATGTTTCACTCGATGTACGGCACAATCCCAAGGGGAAGTACCACCATGTGGTCAATCCCACTATCGCCTGTGCATGCATGGACACACACACACACACACACACACACACACACACACACACACACACACACACACACTAGGTGTGATTGCATAGTGTGTGGGTATGCACACACACACACACACACACACACACACACACACACACACACACACACACACACACACACACACACACACACACACACACACACACACATCTGACATGCATCATCCACACTCCACTTGATTGAACCTATGAACACAACCGAGTCACACACACACACCCCACACTCCTACATGTGGAGTTGCACAACATGTGTGCACACAGTCCTCCCATTAGCCTTCTGTCAACATGCATTACACATGGAGCTCAACAGCATGCAGTGCAATTATGGTGACTTCATGCTAGCAGCAGTATACATGTGTGTGAGGCATGGGCTTTGTTGGTAGGTGATGGCCCCTCCGCATGTTAACACTGCACCCATGTACAAAGTGTTACTGTGGCCTGTTCTGCACCCTGCCTATTACTGTGCCCCATACGTCGCAGGTGTAGAAATCATTGATGCATCTGTTGTACTGTGTCAGTTATGTCAGCTCCACTGCTCACAGCCCCTGTGTGTTGTAGCAACACATACCTGGGATGGTATGTGAACAGCTATCAGATGTGGATGCCTGATGTCTGTGTTACAGATCACAACATCAGCAGTGCATGTAGGACTAGTACATGACTATTACAATGACAACCAGCGGACCTTACCATGGCTGTGAGGGGTGCCCTACACATGTCCCAGACCTCTGATGGTTGCACGGTCTACTCTTGTGCACATCCCTTGGAGTGCACACACTGCTGTGACTAGTGCTGTGGAGTCAGGGATATGTCTGTAATGTTTACTTAACCTGCTTGTGTGCAGCTGCAGCCATGGCGGTGTTGAGTTACACATGTCCCTACTGTAGGCCATGTGTCCTGCCAAATGTCACATACCTGTGGACACATTGCACATTGACAGGATGTTAGTTATCTTGCATGTGTCTGTTGTACCCTTCCGATACCCAGGCATGGTCTCTACTGTGATGCAGTGCATTTTTCAGCAACAAAACATGAACATGTACAGCATGCAGTATTGGTAGACGTGTGCATTGGGGATAGCCCTTAGCTATTTCATGCCCAGTTAATCATCATGCATGAACACGAACCATACTCACCGATTATGGGCTGCTGCTGTGGTTGTTTCCTGGAGGGACCTACATAGGTGTGAAAGAAAGCTGATGTCAGTGGCCACAGCTGTGGCATTCATAACAAGTGAGTGCAGCATTACGTTACATCACCAGTAGAATTACACAATATTACAGCATCTACAGAACAGTTTATTACTACTACACAGCAGCAGACAAAGTATATGACATCTCAGTTCTGCATGATGTACCTCTACAACTGCTGATGCATACACATGAGTGGTGTACCAATGTGCCCTAGGGCTTTACCTGCATGCTTCTCAGCTGGTGTGCCATTGGCACCCACCTCCAAGATGTGTCCTGCCAGGTGTTAATGTTGCAGTCAGACAGGTGCTACTAGGCTGCTGAGAAGCTCCTCCACACTGGTGAGGGGTGGATGGGTGGGTTACCCACCCCTGTTGTGAGCCCCCCCTTACGGCAGCTGCACGCCAACGTACATGGCAAAGCAGGTCGGTGCAATGATGCTGGACTTGCTCATAGCTGTGGTTATGCAGTCCGACATCATTGACCCTGTGGACTAGCTCGTTCCACAGGGTGGTCCTCTCCTGCTGGTCATGGGCTGTCTGGCCAAAAAGAAGTATGTAGTGCTGTACCAGGTGGTCGATGATGATAGTCATTTCTGCGGCACTGTACACAGAAGGCAACATTGCGACATGATTCCTGGAAGACATAAAGATGGAAACAGGGATGAGCCACCCATACAGCAGGGTTACCATAGTTCTTAATACACATATATGTCTCCCCCCCACCATATTAGCTTCAACAACACGTTCACAGACTGCAATTGTTATGTCAGCTGCTTACCTACCATTGGGACATATGTTATATTGTGCCAAGCTTTGTGCAATGTGTATATGCCACACTTTTTGCTATGTGTTTGTAGCCATGCTGCCTGTGGAGACACTTATCTTTGCTAGCCTGTTACAGACTATTGCACCTGCATGCCATTGTCAGTGCCACTATATATAGGTGTATGAATATACATCTATGTACATATATGTGTAGATATATGTTGTATGTTGTTGATATACCTATGTCTATATTAGTGTCTGTTTCTGTACACATACACGTCACAGTCCATATCACACAGATATGTGGAGTGCATACAGACATCCAGTCTGCATTCTCTAACCGTCTTTCATTTACAGCTGCACTGTTCTGCCTTGCTGCAACACAGACAGGTGCCACATGTTAACACAGCCTAACATTAGGGTAGTAACTATGGTGTGAGATTGCTGGCACGCCTATTACACACCTAAGGCATTCGTGCTTGCTACATTACACATTCACATGACTGTCCTGAATGTGCTGTGTACTGACACACGTGTCTATCATGACAGCAGTACATCCACCAACAGCTATTCTCCACACTAACATAACATACACAGTATGGAGGGCATCCTTCCTGTATGTTGGCAGCAGTGTTACAGATGGCAGGTTGCAGTAGCTACTACAGCGGGGCTTACAGACACAGGACAACTATACAATCTTAGGTTGTTCCAGACCTACAGACAGAGTGAGTGGTGTTGTTATGTGCTTTGTATATTGCTGGTCTTGCATTGTTTGCATGTGCGTAGTAGTTTAGGATGGAATGCAGTCTGTCTGCATAGCTCTCAACAGTGGGCCTATCCACATGATGGCCAGTGGATTGTCTGTTTGCTTTTGCCTGTGCACCACACAGGGCTTGTCCTAGATATATCCCTGGCAATCTGTCTGTTGCATGCTATCAGTACATGGCTACTTCCAGTTCTGTTCCCGATGTGTTATTCCTGCATAAGGGTATGTTGCATCAAATCCTGTAACACCAGCAATGTGCAGGGTGTGTAACAGCAATATTATGTGTATGGCCCTGTGTTCCTGCCTCTGTCCTCCACATATGTGTCTTGCTTTGTCCTGCTGTGATACGGTTAAAGGTTGTTCTGTATTGGCCTATCATAATACACTGCTGGCATTCCGGCTATTATCCCAGTTATATCGTGGATGCCCATGACATTTGTTGGTCAGGATCCATACATGTGACAGATAAATAGACATTATCACAGGTAATAAATGTCCCCCTAGGCCTTGACTATGGGGTGTAACTGGCAGCTGCTGAACTACATCTGTTATTGTTTATTGTTACCTATCTTGATGGCAAATCCTTTGGCCACAGTAGTACAAATTGATGGGCCTGTCCTGGACAGCATAGTATGTTATATATCCGCACTGTCTGCATCTACTTTTCTGTGTGAGCCTTGTATTCCTCACAGATTACATAAGAGCAGATCTATGTGCTGTCGGTAATGACAAACATTATTGTAAAATACACCATTACAAGTTTTCTGTGTATGCATATGTCGTCCCATGCCCTATGAATAGTGAGTAGGGCTATGTGTAATTCAGTACTCCTGTTCAAGTGTAAATGTCATTTAGTAGGTTATACAGCAAAATGAACCCTGAATGGAATGTGCTGCAATGGGACTCAAACCGAAAATGTGTGCACGATAGGCTGATGCTCTGCCCCTACACTATTGCAACTCTGCATATGTTGCATATTCTTACCTTAATGTCATACTCATGCTCCCTTTCCCCGGCCACCAAGCTCCACATACTCAGCATCCATCCATTCTGCACTTGCTAGCCCTGCCATATCACACCTCCACACATTTCCCTCTCTGCACATCTCAGTATTCCTCCATATTCCTGTCTCGATGCAACCTTCTGCAAGCTCTTCATCAGTTTAGTCCATGTACATTCAAGCCTTCCCTTCATCCACCTCCGATACTGCTGGGAACATTATTGTAACCCATAACTTCTGGTGCGTCCCGGCAGGGATGGACCTGTTGTTGTGTCACGAGTAAACTTTGCTGGTCTACACTGTTTCTCCCACTGGTAGCATCCTGCCAGGGTTTTCAAATGCAGCAGTTTGCTCACACATCAGACCAGCCTCATCTCCTGCTTCCGTGGATGAAACACGCCCCCACGCCGTGGCCCGTTTTCCATTCCTCTCTTCAGTATTATACGAGACTACTGTTCTCACAGCATGTGTGGGCAGCACTGTTCATTGGTACTCATAGACTGCTCAGAATACTGTGACTGAGCACTGTGCACATGTTTGCTGGTATTAATGAACATACTTACATACATTTCCTATACTGTTGACTGACTGTGCCAGGTGATATGTTTATGTTAACAGCAGCTAATTGTATATCTGCCATGCCTTTGTGGTAACTCACTTGGACTATAGTGTGCAGGGGGGGACCTGGGAGAGCTGATTATGTTATTACTGGCCACGATGAGGGCTGTGGGCTACAGCATGCCTAAGGCACTGCAGGGGAAGTGTAGGCAGGTATGCACTGGTGTGCGCTAGGCTCAAACTTGCTGACCTCCGGTTATGGTGCCTTACACTGGGTTGGCCTCCACATTGTATAACCAGTGTGGGCATTGCTTACCGCCACCCACACAGGGGTGCTCAAGCTTGCTGCTGCATACCCCCATGCTATTTCATGCACATGTCATTATTATACATGCTTACATCAGGTGTACATGTCAGGTATGACTGTTCACGAAGGTCAGTGTAAAGTTAAGTGGAATTCCAGTTTAGCATTTCTGGTTAGGCTACACTCAAGTATTCAGGTTAGGTTTAGTTATGCCATACCTGTGTTGTAGAGTAGATGTGAATAGTGGTGGTGTAGGCGGGTAGGTGGAGGGGGGGCATTTTAACTGTATAGTAGGCCATTCGACTGATTGGTGGGGGAGCGGTAGTACAGGTTTACAGGGTGTTGGGATATGTATGCGAGGCAGGACAGGAGGTGCCAATGTCAGTAGATGGTGTAGGGGTCTGGAGTGTTGGGGGTGGTGGACTTTGCAAGGTGGTGATCCAAGTGTGCTTGGGTTTTCCCTTCAAATGTTATTTACACATGTAGTTTGGGACAGCTGCGATAATATACCTGGGTTCAGGGTTCCAGATTCTGCCAGTATAGTTGTGTGCCACTACATCTGTTGGTGTACACAGAGTCAAACATGACATCTATTGTTAGTATCAGGAATACATTTGTCGCATGTGGGACAACCCAAACATTGGGTATTCAACCTTCATCTACACCCAGGGTTACATAGGTACCCCTGGCTATGTGCATGGTCCCCGGCGTGTGCCACACCTAGGATACTTGGGCCGGGGCATCATACAGGATGGGTCCCAAGGGGGGGGGCAATGTGTGGTGGTGTGATAGCTATGGGTCAGTAACCAGGGTAGGGGTGGTGGCTATGTGTGTGCTACGGGTGGGGGGGTAGCAGAACTGTGGGTTATGCATGTATGGGTTGAGGATTGCCTGGGTTGGCTGGGCCTGTACTTCTTGGCCCACCTAGTGGGTGGGGGAGAGGGGTATGTGATGTCGACATGTGACGCATAACAGGGGGCTGATTTAATTCCCTAGTTAAATAACAGATGTAAAATACTATGAGCTTGGTGGTATATTGCAGGGCAGACGTGTATGGCTGGGCAGGGGGTATGCAAATTCGTACATGACGTATATTGTTTGGAGCCTCTCAGGGCCATTGACAGTGCATGTAGACATATATGTTTCTGTTCATCTACCATTGGAATCTACAGATGTCTGGTCATATATACCTCTGTGGGTATATCTATATTTGCTTGCATATGTCTAACTATGTTGGAATATACCTACGGAGACATATATCTGCATGCATATGTCACTTGATGTGTATATATGGGCATATAGATGTTAACATATATATGTGTAGTTGTCAGTATTTGCATGTATATCTGTTCATATATTTGTATTTATATGTGTATATCTCTGGATATTTATATATATCTATATCTATATCTATATCTATATATATATATATATATATATATATATATATATATATATATGTGTGTGACTACATCTATAGATATGCTATATCCATTTAGCTGGTGATATATTTGCAGCCACACACCCATCTAGCTGTAGGTATACATTCTCTGTACTGTTGCATGACTGGGCTGGGGTTATGTTTCTGACAACATACAATTTCTGCATATCTGGCATGGCTTAGTAGTAAATTGCTTTGTGTAAGGTGTGCATGGTCCTGGGTTCTGGACTTGCGGAGGCTGTTTGTTTTGTTGCTGGGCAGAACACCTGACTTTGGATATGGTGTGCTGAAGGCACTTTCAAGCAGTTGTAAGCAGGTTTTCACAGAAGTAAGCACTGCTGACTTCCAGTCACAGTGTCTTACATGTAGTTAGCTTCTCCTTTGCTTAATCTCTGTCAGCAGTGCTTCATCCCGCCCACATGCATTTGCACACGCTCACTAGTGTTTATATATGCTTACTACTGCTTATCTGTGCTTACGCCTGATTACTGCTGACTTATTCATTATGATACTGACTCTTCACATGTGCATTTAATGCAGCACTCCAGTTCACATTTAAATGTTATTTAGTGGGTTATACAGCAATAAAACGTAAATATATGTTTATATACAGATTTCACATGGAAAATGGTATGTGCTGCAGTGGGACTCGAACTGGGAATGCCTGCTTGTTAGGCGGATGTTCTGACCACTACATTATTGATATGCTGCTTCATTTGCATATATCTTCTTTGTTATCCTCTTCAGCCTTTTAAGCTGCTTTAACCATAGCTAAGCGATGGGCACACCCACGCACCTTAGGTTAACTGTACTTAGTGTTTTAAAAATACTTACAGGGGTTACTTTTTTTTATTTTTATGTCCTGTTGCTGTTGTACACATGGGGGGCTGTTGTTGGGGATATGCAGACACCTATCAGTGGTCTCGCTCATTTATTTACAGTTTCTGCTGTTCTACTTTGCAGGGGCTTGTTTATTCTGATTGGTCTCTCAGATATGCCCCCTGCACTCGTCTACACTCTGTGTAGGATTAGGAGGTCAGGCAGCATGCCTTCATTAATATGCTTTGCGCGCTGCCATCCTCCTCCTGTACAGCTGCTTCTGTGTAGGACTAGACTAGACCTGCATGAAAGATTTGTGAATCCGGGGGTATATTTTGATCTCTTCCTGGGGTTTTCCACTCAGACTTCTGTTATAGTGAGGCAATATATCAGTATTCTGGGTGTCATAGCACCCATGATTTTCATGATACCGCTTGCAAAACTCCACATGAGAAAGATATAGTGGTATCTGAAATCTCTGTGGTCCAAGCCCCAACATATATTATCTTTTCAAAATTCCACTTCTGTTTTTTTGTGAAAAGAGAAATCACTTGGTTGAGACATCAACTATCCCTATTTCCAGGTCTTCCCTTCTCCCATCCTGCTCCAAAGCAGTCAGTTAAACAGACACTTCAGACTTTGCTTAGGAGCAGAGCTAAGGCAGATAAAAGTGCAAGGTCTCTGGGAATATAAAGACAGACCAAAGCACATAAACATAAAAGAAATGCTAACTCTTATAAACTTTCTCATCTCTCTCAATCATTCGTAGTCCCCAGGACCTCTCGTCCTTATCTAGTCTGAGAACTTCATCACAATTACCATTATATGACATTAATATTTTAGTACTCCTCTGAAAACTTAATTTCCATTCTACCTCATAAACTGTCTACTAAGTGCAAAACCATTTTCATGGAATGACCCTGATGGAAAAATGTTGTCATCACCAATAAAAGAAATACACGAAGATTCATTAAATGTGTCATAGAGGAAAGTAAGCATTGCTCTAGTAATGCAGGCTGTGCACGAATATGTATCTTATTCATCCAGCTACAGTGATTTGTCATGGAATATAGCCTGGATGACTATATTGTTACAGTAGATGAGAATTTTATTTCTTATGTTGTGAATAATTCTAAACTAGAATACTGTGGAGTTATTTAACATGCATCTTATGGTGGTGCACTTGTGTATCATACGTGTATCATCTGTTTCGTATGATATATGGCTACGTGTTCTGTTTTCAGTTTTTTGGATGATGATGGCCAAAAAAGGTTTCTTTAGATTAATTCATTAACCCAGTTATCAAAAAATTAAAAAAATAAATAACAATACAAAATAAATATGAATGTGTGTAAGTATCTATCCACCCATTTGCATACTTTGAGATTTTAAAGAAGTAATTTCAGTAGAAAAGAGGTCCCAGCTGACATAAGGCAGTTATTCCTAGTGAGTGTCATCTGTCTTCTATGTCATCTGGATTAGCATATCAGTGCATTATTCAATTAAATAAAATGCATCATAGAAAGCAGTTCTGTAAACAGAATATGAAATGCAAATCGCACAGAGCTGTTTAGCATAAAAATTCTGAGCTAACACATATTTGGAAATGCAAATGTGTAATGAAGAAACCTAGCACACAGCAATTTGATGAACTATAGAAACATCTTGCTTCAGCATAAAGGCTGATGAGGTGACAGACCTAACAACAACTGGTTTCAAACTAGTGTACCTTAGTAATAAATGTTTCAGTCAGTGCATTGTCGCTCAGTCTATGCAATGCCACAGCTCTGTGCCACAGAACTATGTGATTACTGAAGTTACTATCTCTGAATCCCTGTTTTACTGAAAGATGAATTATTTAAAAATCTAGCCGAGAGTAGGAAGAGCAATTAATATATGCTGAAGCAATGATACATAAAAGGTGTCTGACCTACTAGACAGGGGTCCAGGGAAGTAATATTGTGGGAAGAAATAGCCAGGGAATTGTTATGGCTAGGCTTGTATAGGGCCTAGGGTGGATAGCCTAGTACCAGCCTATGAACCTATGAATCTATGACTTTAATTTCAGTGTTAGAAGATTCTAGTAGCAACAATAAGTTAATAGTGAATGTAGAAGGAATGAATGCCCCTTCAATGAATTTGTTGTCTGATATACAAAATATCTGTCTGTGGTGTTTCATTTCAGTGAGAAGAGTGGCACACCTGCATTTCTGATGTTACGGTTTCTAATAGTTTGTAGTTCCAGGTATTCATTTGTATAGCTGATACATTTAAATAATTGTAACAGTGTCCCCAGTTCTTAGTTGACAATATATTTATGGAATGAGCAAAGAACCACTCTCCATAATAAACAGATATACAGACATATAAAAACAAAACCAAACAAGCAGAAGACATTGATAGTCCCTATTTGTGACTGCTATGTCTCAACATTGAAATCTCATGTATGCTAACTATTTGTGACCACTTACATAGTAACAAATGCATAGCATTTCCATAAATCAAATATTGTGCTTGGCTAAAGTCTTTAATTTAAAACTGATTTTCTTCTAAGCAGACAAGACAACAGTGAATCATAACAACATATTTTCCTTAAGTGAGATATAAAACTGCAGATTGAACTGTAATTGAGGCTACTTTGAAACACAAATATGGGAGGCAGTTTAAAAACAAATGAGCAATGTAGTATATATAATTTGTCATACAGCTTTTTAAATACATTTAAGAGAAAAATGACAGTGCTTATTTATTCATATAATATATGTACTAACAAAAAAGAACTGCCAGTGCAATTTCAAACAGTCAGAGGCTTTTCGACCTTGGGACATATTTCATTTACTGCTAATTACATGTGGGGACTAATTATTCAAGCAAGTCTAAAAAAACAGTTATCATCATTTTAAGGTTACATTAATTAGAGCTAC
The DNA here is from genome assembly GCF_019279795.1 of Protopterus annectens. Lineage (NCBI taxonomy): Eukaryota > Metazoa > Chordata > Ceratodontiformes > Protopteridae > Protopterus > Protopterus annectens. Next base: position 1,287,233,174 of record NC_056729.1, on the reverse strand, counting down.
ATGTACATAAACCCTTCAGAGCTGTGCATTGCATTTACGTTTTTAAGCCCACAATCATCCATTTAAAAATATATTGACTTACTCCTTACAATACTACAGATTTATTTAGTTTCCAGATGACATTATTCTTGTATTCAGCTTCTGAATACCACAGTTAAATACTAACATATGTTAATAATCTGTGTTCGCTCCACTGAAGGCTAAGATTTTCAGTGGGAGTAGAGTGGGTTACATCTTATAACACATGACATTAAACATTTTTTTTTTAATTAGACTGCCATTTTTTCCCTGTTTTCTTCTGGATGGTCATATAATTGATATCGCCCCTGCTGCCTAAATAATGTAATTGCTGTGCATTGTTTAAATTAAAACACACGCTTGCTGTAGTTGATGTAATTATCAGCCACTTTCTAAAGAAGCAGTTAAATCTAAAAGTGGGTGAAGCAATCCCATAGTATTTTATATGGAGCCAAGTAACACAGAAGCAGACCCTGCAGGAGTAAAGGATTACAATATTCTTTCTCAGCTGCATCCTTGTAAAAAACAGCAGCCTGAACATGTCAGATAAGAGTTATTATTCTAAAGCCCATGTTAACATATTTATTTTTGTCTAACATAATCACTGACTGCTGTTGGGTCATGTCTAGCTGCTTCAAAAATGCTAAATGAGCTGCAAAGTAGGGCATCTTGTACCAGGCGACATGCACAGTATGAATGAAATTAAACCAGAGTTCTACCTGTTGTGGCTCAATACATTCAGCACCATCATTAATACATTTAACTCACGTGGTACGATAGCATTTCATGTATGTTTTAGGTTAAACTGTAGCCCACTGCCATGCTGAAGGAAATATATTTCATTTGAAAATAAGTCACTATAAATGGACACCTAACCAGAAAGAAAATTCCATTTTAAAAAGGCAAAATAAGACTGTAAACTACCAGATAGTATAGATGTAACCAAATACATGCCATGTATGCCAAGTATACTTTTATTTAAAGCTGATTTATTTTTGTTTGTGCAAAGGTATGTATACAAATTTGCATATGTATCATAGTTTATGATTTTATATACATATATATATATATATATATATATATATATATATATATATATATATATATATTTGGGAGAGCCAGTTTTGCTTTTTTTCTTTCTTTTTTTCATTTTTCTTTGACATAAGCCTGTTATTTATTTATTTATTTTTATTGGGTGGGGGAAGGAGTGCTACATTCTGGGAGCTGCTATACAGTTATCTGGCTATAGCAATTACCAGACTGAGTGTCCAGTTCTGTCCTGACACAGACTGTGATTCAGTTCATTAGTTGAATTTGCATATTATGAAAATAAAGTAAGACAGACTATAATAAGTAATTACAGAAAATACTGAGTGCCTATCTATCAATTAAGAAGAAACTCACTAGCTGTAGACCTCATTTAAAGCAAAAACTCTGAGAGACCAAATGGAGAATTAGACATCTGTGTGCAATTTGGATAAACACCAACAGGAGGTCTTGGTTTTGCAGAGGACGATAAAGTGAAAATGACACAAATATATTACTGCCTTCTGTTAAGGAATGGACTGTTCAAGCTCAAAGGTTAGTGCTACAGCACTGGACTGTTCTCCAAGAAGGACCCAAGTACTGTTTTATATTATGTATTGTAGTTGTGTATTCATATCACATATGGCATGAATGTAGGTAACCATTTATTCATATTCGCATTACATGTAATGTAACTTTGTTGTTGTCATTGTTTTTTTTTTTTTTTTGTGTGTGGAGCTTTTCTCCTCGGGTCTCCACTAAAAATGGGCCACCAGCCCAGATGGACTAACCCGGTTAACAAAAGACAAACAAACAAACAAATAAAGAAACAAACAAATTAAATAAATAAATGTGCTGTGTTGGTGAATCATACAACACTGCTCTTAACTACAGTGCTCTCCACGTTTACAAAATCTCTGGGCATTGGAGCTTGTGTTATCACTAGTGCTATAGTTTGGTGTGACATTCAGCAACTCAGACAAGTGGGAACCATTTTTATTTTTAAATGCTTTCTTTCTTCTGATTTTGTAAAACCTCAAAATTGGTGTATATAGAAAGTACAGAGGTGTGCAGCCTCTCCAAGCAGAAACACTGCATTTAGTTGGGCATTTAAGTTTGCTATTTTTAGATGTTTCATTTATGAAGTTTTTTTTCTAAACTGAGGGAAGTGTAATGTTTTGTAGAAAATACTGCATAGATCCTTTTTCCCAAGTGCCAAAGAAAAGTGAGCCCTTTATTACTTCCTAGAAGGCCAGCACTCTAGTAGGTATCTCACATGTTTATTGTTCCTCTCCAATACTCAGCATGGTTTCCGACCAAACCATAGCACCACCACTGCCTTACTCTCCTTTACTAACACTATCCTTCAGCATAAAAACAATGGCTATCTCTCCTCTGCTACTTTCCTAGACCTATCTAAAGCATTTGACATGGTCCCACACAAACAACTTATCTCTGTCCTCAATAACCTATCCTTCTCACAATCAGTTACCAACTGGTTTCATAGTTACCTGTATGACCGCCAACAATCCATTGCATGGCAGAATGACATATCTCCCCAACTACCTGTCTCCATAGGGATTTCCCAAGGATCCATCCTTGGACCCCTACTCTTCTCTGTTTTCACAAATAATCTAGCCTCTGCCACCACACATGGCACACTCATACAATACGCAGATGACTCGACCATCATCTGCTCAGCCCAGTCCCTACCCAAACTGCAAAAAGTCACACAGGAAGCCTTTTCCTCTGTTGAAACATGGTTATCCGATGCCCAATTAATACTCAACCCAAACAAAACTAAACTACTCATCTTCCAACCCAACAAACATACTCAAAACAACTCTGACTTTAACATCACAGCAAAAGACAACACCACTATATACCCAACTGAACACACCAAATTGCTAGGAGTGGAAATAGACAATAAACTAAAATTTGACATTCACATATCCATGACCATAAAAAAAGTCCACAAAAAACTAGGAGCATTATACAGAAATAAACATCTTCTCACCAAAGCAGCCAAGATTTCAATAGCAAATTCCCACCTTATCTCTACCCTACTTTATGCCTCTCCAGTATATACCAACCTAAGGCAATGCGATCTAAACAAGCTAGAGACCTGCTACAACAAAATTGCCAAATTTGCCACAGGGCCATCCTACCGTAGTCACCACTGTCTCTCACTTGCTGAACTGGGCTGGCTTGAACTCCCTCACCTCCTTCAATGGTATCAACTCTCACTCGCCCACAAACTAGTAAACCATCCACTGAATGTCCCATCCCTCCAGAATCTACTCCAACCCTATCGCACCACCAGACCACTAAGATCCAGCAACAAAAATCACTTGCAGATCACTAAAGCCAATAACTCTGCTGGGGAACCATAGCCAAATTATGGAACTCCCTCCCACCCACAATTACCTCTGTACCATCATGCACCCACTACAAAACTTTACTAAAAGCACACCTAAAAACATGCTGGCTATGCCCTTGCATCTCCCACTCTAATATTACCCACCTCATCCAACCACTACCTTTTTTCCACTCCACTAACTACCTTGATTATAGCAAGCTCAGATGCTCATAAGCCTAATACTTATACAGCAGGAACTTCTTATTTTAACATTTGTTAATGTCTGTTATGTACTTCACAGATAAAGATTCTAGTTATCTACTGATGTACTATGTTCTTCATCTGTAAATATGTTTTAAGTAATTGCTATGTAAATTGTTAATCGCTATGTAATCCAATGTAACTACTGTCTGTTTATTTTAACTGTGGAGCTTTTCTCCCTGGGCTTCCGCTGAAAATGGACCTATGCCCAGTCGGACACTCCCAGTCAACAGATATAAATAAATAAATAAATACATAACTAATGCCCAGGTTCGCCCAGTGTTTTAATCTGTTATGAACTAAATGTATTAATACCATGTATAGCTGGCAAAGTAGCACCAGCTGTATCAGCTCTCGCATTACCTTTTGAAATCCTATCCTGTTGCTTGGTATGAGCTGTGCATTTACAAATAGCTACTTTCTGAGGTAACTGAATAGAGTCTAAAAGATCTAAAATAAACTGTGCATGATTGATTGGTTTGCCAGTAGATGTTATCATTCCTCGATTTTTCCACTGTTGCGCAAAACATGTACAGTAGAAAAAGCGTACTGGCTGTCAGTAAAAATGTTCACACATTTACTCTTTGCTAAGGTACATGCCCGTGTAAAGGCAATCAATTCTGCTGTCTGTGCAGATAAATTGTGTGGTAAAGGTTTTGCTTCTATAATCTCAGTATCAGAAACTACTGCATATCTACTAGGTTCTGTCCTGCAGGACCCCTTTTGCACTAGCCATCCACGTAGTATGTCACCTCGGCATCATCCAAGGGGACATCCGTGAGATCTTTTCTAGGCAGTGTCTTTTGCTCAATCACCTGCAGGCAGCTGTGTGGTGTGCCATCTGCAGGGGTTGGGAGCAAGGTAGAAGGGTTCAAAGTCGTGCATCGTTCAATTGTCATATGAGGTTGGCTCAACAATATAGTCATACAAGAAAGATGCCTAGCAGGAGAAAGATATGCTACCTTCTCTTGCAGTAAAATAATCGCGACTGCATGAGGCACTCTCAATGTGAGTGGGTGGAACAAAACTACTGAGGCCGAAGCCTGTACTGCCATTGCAGCTGCAGCTACTGCTTGCACACAGTGGGGGTAAAGACTGTGCCACTGGGTCTAGTTGTGATGAATAATAAGTAATAGGGCATTGCTTGTCCCCATGCTGCTGTGTTAACACTGATGTCATATAATCTTGCTTACAATCTACAGTTTGGAAAAAACGTTTATGATAGTTTGGTAATCCTAAAACTAATGAGGACGCTATTAACTGTTTCAGTTTGCAGAAAGCAGATTCTGCTTCTCGTGTCCATTGTAACAAATCCTGTGCTGCCATAGGCTTTTTATATATCAGGTTAGTCAGCAGTGCAGATTCCAAGACATAGTTTGGAATCCCGCTCCGGCAAAAATTAGTCGTACCCAGGAAGGACATCATTTCCTTCTTGGTAGTGGGTTTTGGTGCTTGCAAAATCGCTACTTTTCTGTCCTCATCTAATGTCCTACCCTCTTTGGATATTACATATCCTAGGTATTTAACTTGTTTTTTTCCAAAGCTGCAGTTTATTTTTGTTTACTTTATGTCCTTCAGTGGCTAAAAATTGTAATAGCGCTATGGTATCTTCTTTGCAATCTTGCTGGGTGGGGGCCGCCAGCAGGATATCATCAACATAAAGTAAAATCTGACTGCCTCTTGGTGGGGTAAATCCCGCCAAGTTGCTTGCCATTTCTTGTGAGAATATTGTTGGACTTTCACAATATCCCTGTGGTAGTCGCATATATGTGTACCTTTTCCTCTGAAATATGAATGCAAACCAATATTGGCTGTCAGGGTGTATCGGTATTGAAAATAACACATTGCTGATATCTACCACAGAAAAATATTTCTGTTGAGGTTTTAAATCATTCAACAGGGTGTGTGGGTCTGGCACTGTAGGTGCCCTTGGTATTACTGTGCATTTACAGCTTGTAAATCTTGGACCATACGCCATTCTCCATTCGCTTTCTTAACAGGAAATAAGGGTGTGTTACATGGTGAATCAGGAGATTCCACCAGCACCCCTTCCTTAAGTAAAGCTGCTATAATAGGTTTGATTCCTACCGCTGCATCTTTTCTTAAGGGATACTGTCTTTTCTGTGGTCTAAATGCTGACTTTGGCATGATAGCAACTGGTCCCGCTGTACGAATAAGTCCTACATCTGACTTTCCTGTTGACCAAAGAGTTTCTGGTATATTCTGTAAGGCATTCTCTTCCTCCTTTAATAGGAGTGCTAATCAGCTGTCCTTGCTAGACTACAAGTGCATGGCTGGGTGAGTCTGAGTTATCCAATTCAACTTCTGCATTTGTATTCCCTGTTCTGACAGTTCTAACTCTGTCTGCTTTTCCCATCTCATGACTTTTTCTCCCAGGTCTACCCTTTTTACATTCTTGTCCTTAGTTAAGCTAACATCTGGTAATCGATTAGATTTATAGAGTGCAAAGAACTCCTGGGGCAATGAACAGCTGGCTACACTGTTCCTTTCCATGTCCCAGTACAGATTATGTAATATCAATCTGTTTGCACGATTTCTAAACAATTCTTGCTCATATTCCTTATCAGGTCCTGGTGTGTTACAATAATACAGTTTACAGTGCAACAAAGGTTGTTTATCAATGTCAAGGGAGGGGAAACTTGCTGATGGCTACGTTCATCAACTCTTCGGTCACTGCCCCTAGACCAGTCATAACCAAGTCCTGGCTGTACCAATAGAACATTTCACCCTCAGATTGCACTGCAAAGGTATCAATTTGTCGCTGTGCTTCCATTCCCTGCATAGTCGGAACTACTGCTATACCAAATAGCTGCATAAGGTCTCTGCCCAAGAGGTTTACTGGGCATTTTTCAGAAACAACAATTTTGCTTTTCTGGGTCAATCCTGAAACAGGATCAGTTATTGCAATATTATAGGAGAGGGGCTCCCGATACAGCTGTCCATTAGCTGCTTTCACTAGTATGTAATCAGGTGACTCTGAATTCTCTGGCAGTTTGGAGGGATGTATCAGGGTCCATGATGCCCCTGAGTCACACAAGAATTTGACTTCCCTCCCTTCTACCAGGAGTGTAATTTCTAGTTTTGTGTCTGCTATATAGAGCTCTAAGCTCAATAAAGCTAAATCCAATATTTCATTTTCTTCACTATCCATAACATCCTGCACTTCCTCTATTTCTTCAGTCACATCCTCTGCTCCTTCTATCATATTCTCATTTGTCCTTTCTCTGCTATCCCCTTCTAGTGATTCTTGGCTATCATATAGTCAGTCCTCACCCTCATTGTCTTCCGTGGTTGCCTTCTTGTATTTCTTGCAATCCCTTGCCAAGTGTCCCTTTTTATCACATTTAAAACATTCACCCCTTTTCTTTCACCCTTCAAAGTCCTCTGATCGCTGATCAGATTGTTTGTTTCCCTGGGCATTTCTCTTGCCCTTTTTCCCGGACTGTACAACATAAACTTCTGCTCCATCTTCTACAGAAAATACTTGGGCTTTCTTTTTCTTTTTGCTATTAAAATGCCTTTCGGCATGCCTAGCATATTCAAGTAATGACTGTAACCTGCTTGTACGATGATCTACCATGTGGTTTGTAATAAAACTGTTTATGGGTGCAATGCTGCCTTTCAAAATGCATTCTTTAACTGTTGCTCACATGGGGAATCTTGTGTCTGATCTTCAGGAACCTGCATTCCATAATGATTATTAAAACATTCTAACAGTCTGGCATAATATCTGTCAATAGTTTCACCTTCTTGTTGGATGCATTGATTAATGCAAGTCCAGTCTGCCCTAGGCTTCCATTTCTCAGAAATGTGGTGTGTAAGACCTTTTACTCTGTTGTCTAGTTCTGCGCTGCTATGTGGGAGGGGCCTGTGTGCAGCATCATGGGGATTCCAGTTGCCACTAATCATGTGCCAATCTGGTCCCACAATTTGTCTGACTACTTTTTCTACCTCTTCTCCATTTAAATTATAACTTAGCCTCGTTCCTTGTAAATCTTCTAAGAACTTTCTAAAATTAACTTTTGGATGGGGAATTCCCTCAGTGGCTTTCTGGATGTCTTCCAGAGTCCAGGTTCTATACACTAGAATAGTTGGGTCCTGACCTTCTTGCCCTGCATGAGGATTAGGTACTTCTATAAGTGGGCATATTTCTTCTTCACTCATAGATTGTGAATTCCTACCCATTTGATATAATTCAGTGTCCTTTTTTGAGTTACCTACCCGTGTTCGAGACCTGGTCTTGATAGGATCTCTAATAAACGGTTTTGCTTTTGTATTGTCTCTATTTACAGTGGCAGCAGGATATCGCGGGGGTGGACTAACTTGTTCACTTGCTTCATATTCTGGTAAGGGGGCAGAGGGGCCGATGCTATTACTAAGTTATTGTCCTCCTTATCTAAAAACATTGCTTTTGAATTATTGTTCTTTTGTTCCCTACGGTTTACTTCCTCAATCCACCTGTGTGCCTGAGGAATTCCTAATTGGTGCTGCTTTTTTACCCGACCTTTGGAATCGGTTTTAAGCTGTTTGACAAGTTTGATAAGCGAGGATTTTTCTAATTTACCATCAAATTCATACTTATTAACCCACTTTGAGTAGCATTTAATATTATCAGCACACTGTGACTGCATGTATTTTGCATCTTCAGTTAACGTCAGATTTTGGGGTCTTTTTTGTGCAATTATTACCCATTTTGTTCTACCCTTTTTAATCGTTACGTAACTCCTTATTTTTAACGTGGCACCATGGATTCTGTTATAATCTCTTCAGAATGACTGCCTACCTACTCTGTTTCCCTGATCTATGACAAGACAGTAATCTTTTCTGTCCCTGACTTGTAAAAATACAGTCCTGACAAAAACAATACAAATCTAGTCCCTGATCTAAAACAGAAAAAAGGCAGATTCACCTTACCTGAGCCTTCGTGAAAAACCTGTTCTTCAGTCGCAGATCAGAAAGTGGCTGGCCTCTTTTGTATGACAATTCAGTCGGAGGGCTTTTCAAATAAGAAGAACCAATGTGGTTTCTTCCCCGTATGGTTTCAAGCCACCTGGCCTGTCTGATCCAAGGCAAAGTGAGGGTTTCCGGTCTGAAGAACCAGTCTGTCAAAGGAAAAACTTCAAAGACCAATACACGTAAGGTTCAGTTAAGGCACATTTAATAACTTGCTGCAAGGAGACAAAAACATGCAAATACAGGATTTTGTCTAACTACTAACAGGAAGTATGCTGTTCTTATACTGTTCTACAAGACATTGCCTTCTATGGTTGACGTAATCAAACACAACTTTCAGTATTGTTCTACATCAGATGTTACTTCGATTTTCTGCTGACATGACTGGATTTATGAAAAACATTTTGAGAAAAACAACCTGGCCTTTGTGGGCTCTAGCCCGTTACAAGCTTCTATTGTGTAGTTCTAATACATGTGTTACATTTCAAGGTACTTTTCTAGCTTAGGCACAAGCAAATGCTGATCGCAGTTCATATTTTCAAGCAGTCTTTGTTCTGATTATCTATAGATTCTGCAGCTGTGTATTTTCTCACAGCACAAGCATAACTCATTGTCTAAGTCTCATAACATTAATACAAGTGATACATCTATTCATTATTTTTCTGACACAAGCAGAAATTATCTGCTTCCCTGCAAATTTCCAAAGCATAAGCAAAGATTATAGCTGCGCATATTTCATGACAATACAAGGTTAGAAAGCTTCTGCAATTTGTACAGATTTTATGCAGTGTGAAATAGAATACATGTGTTAACCCTTTTCAAGCCTTAAATGCACTAAACATATTACTAATACATACACTAATACATATTTTTCTGACAGAGGTTCAAAGAATTTCTCTTGAAGTTAACCTTAATAGGCCAGAAAATAAATATACTCACCCTCCCATACTAAATAGGCTGCATTGTGATCCTGGATTATCCAGAACAATTTTTCTATGTAGTTAAGCCAAAGTAACAAAAGCAATTCTAAACATTGTTGCACAAATATTACTATGCAAACATGGTGGAGACTGCAGCTAACCTGCATTATCCCTCTTTACAGTCATCAAGCTAATTAGTAAAGAAACCATGCTGGTCACAATAAAAGACTCACATAAGATAATACCAGTTTACAATGTCCTACTAATCCTCTAAACAAGGGGTATATCTCACAGTTTGCCATTCCATTATAGGTGGTTCATAGGTTAGTACTAAGCTAACTGCCCTTGCAAGCCATTTTAAGCCTAGACAATTATCCCTTGTGAGACTCAAACCCTGCACCTTATTTTTGTAAGACAAACAGATTAACCATTAGGCCACACTCCCAACACCATGTCTGCCTACCAGACACAAGTCCAACCCTTAAAATCCTAGTAAAACCATACTCTTATCAGTAAAATTCTCTGCTCGTCTGATAAACTTCTTTAAAGCCAACAATGAGCACTGAGATGCTTTGTTCTCAAACCACACCACCAAAATCTGGAATGCAGTTCCCTAACTCATTCTTTGCATGGCAAACCCCTCCAAATTCAAATCTCTTCTCAAGTACCACCTGACTAATAACTGGAAATGTTTCTACTCAAAGCCATGCTAACCCCCTCAGTAAGCTTTCAACTCTGTTCATCCTATATTATTTGTTGCTATTGTCCTTTCTCTGTTTCTCTCCCATGAGTCCTATCTCTAGTGTATTACTTTATTTCTTTATTCTAATGCACTACTTGTTCATCTCCCAACCCACCCCATTGTACAATTACCTTAATAGTATAGGACCCTCCCTTGGTCCAGTCTCCAGCTCATTACTCTATATCTTTATTCTAAAGGAATATGTTGTTTTGACTTCCAACACACCCCATAGTACAAGTACCTTAATATTTTTTTTCATTTATTTCTCTTTTGTCTTCTTGTCTATTCTCCTATGTGTCACATTCAATGACCAATAATAATAATGTGCTCATAGATTCATAGGTTCATAGGTAAGTACTAGGCTAATGGCCCTGGAGCTTATGCAAACCTAGCCCAATAGTGTTCCCAGTGACTTGGCTTACCGGATGTTAGTTCCCTGTGCCCCTATCTAGCAATGCAATTGAAGTGATCCCAGGAGTGAATTTCCTATTTCCCATCCACTCATCAAAATTTCTCTTGAAGAGGGCCAGTGAGTTTTTTCCAGAGTTTTGGAAGTCTCTGGGTTAGGAACCTATCCCTCCAGCAGGTTCTGTTTAATGTGGTGATAAGGTTGAGGTCTTTGGAATGAGTAGCATGGAGAGATTGGGATTTTTTTCAGATAAAGCATGTCTAGCAAAACTGGGTCAGACATGGCTCTGTTTGTCAAGCAGAGATCACCTCTAAGTAAGCAATATGAGGCAGAGTAAAGCTTAAGTTTTTTTAAGTCTGTCTGCATAAGGCACATGTTTGAGTCCTAAGATCCTCTTAGTGAGGAACTTCTGTGGCCTCTCCAGCTGTTGCAGGCGTCTAGTGAGGTACATGCTAAATGGGGCATTGTACGCTATAATGGGCCTGATGATGGATGAGTAGAGAGAGATAAAGACTTCTTTTTTCCTGGATGAGAAACCTTTTGTGATGAGATGTGCCATGTAGAAAGACTTCCTAATTACAGTGGTGACATGATTGTTGAAGGAGAGGTTGATATCTACCTGTGTCCCTAGAGCCCTTATAACACCTTCAGAGTTAAGTGGGTTCCCTTCAATATGGCAGTTTGTGAGCATTGTGTTTTTCCTGAAGGGAACGATGATGCAATTTTTGGAGTTGAGCCTAAGGCCATGGTTTTGGCACCAGTCATTTTTCTCCATGAGGCCTTTTTGTAGGATGTCCACCTCAGCTTGAGAATCAATAATAGCTCCCAGTTTGCAGTCATCTATGAATCTGGTTAACCAGAGTCCCTTGGTGTTGGCTTGAACTTCAGAAAAGTAGATACCAAACAGGAGAGGACCCAGAATTGATCCTTGTGGGACTCCACTTGTAGCTGCCTGGTAGTCAGATTTGGAGTCAGCAACTTTCACCGTGTGGGTTCCGTCAGTGAGCCAATTGACAACCCATCTAGTGCTGTAAGGGTTAACACCCAGATTAGTGAGCCTATCAATGATTCCAGAGTGTGGGATGGTGTCAAAGGCTTTGGCTAGATCGAGGTAGGCTGTGTGGACAACCTTGCCTTCATCCACCGCTCTGGTGACAGCATCGAAGATGTCAATCAGATTGAGCAGACATGATCTGCCTTTCACAAACCCAAATTGTGTGGGATCCAGGGTTTGAAGGGTCCCTATATCCTTATTTATAAGATCCATAATAATATGTTCCATAGCCTTACAGATCTGGCTCATCAAGCTGATGGGGCGGTAGTTACCAGGGTCAGTAGTCTCACTCCATTTTTGGAGTGGGATGACTGTAGCAGTGGGCCATTCAGTGGTAACAAAGCCAGAACTGAGCCTGTAGTTGGACAGGGTACTCAGGTGTCATGGCAGTTGTTTTTTGAAAATCATGTAGGACACAACCCGGTATATTATCTGGTCCCATGAAAGCTGTATTCTTAGCTTTGGTTATTGTGGTTTCTACTTGTGCAGTCATGATAATAGGGATTTGGTATTCCTCAGGTATGTGGATGGGCCATTTAGGGGTTGAAGGGGGAGTAAAGTCTGCCAAGATATTGGCAATATCAGTTGGTTCAGTATAAGTGGTGCCACTGTGCTGTAAGTGTTGAGCAAATTTGTGTATTATTATGCAGATTCTTGACATAACTAAAGAAAGCCTTATGGTTGTCCTTAGTCTGTAGCAATTTTGCTTTTGTGACTAGATTTGGTGGATTTGATGAAGGATCTCAGTTTTTTACTGAGATTTCCAAGGGAGTTTTTCAAGCCATTGGACCTTACTGTTTTCCACAACAGTTTTTTCCTTCTGTTCCCTTTGTTAATGGCAGGGGTCCACCAAATTGGCTTCTTTTTTTAGAGGAGAGCGTCTTGGTTCTCTTTGGTATGGCCCTATCTATGCAATTGTGTAAGTGGGCATACAATGCCTTGGTGTGTGAATCAGCAGCCATACTCCCATTCCCCATTTCTATGGATGATGTGAAGCTTGCCACTTCTGTCCTTAGAAGCTCAAAATTGGCTTTGGAGAAGTTTTTCACTGTGGTTTCCTTTTCTGGTAGTGCGGGTGGGATTTGGATATCAATGGTGATTAACATGTGGTTGGATCTAACCAGGGTGGGGTTTATCATAGGAGTAGAGCAGCAGCCCCCCATGTTTGTAATGTCTAGGTCAAGAATGTTATTTCCCCTAGTGGGGGTGAGCATGAGTTGGTACAAGGCACTAGAGTTGATGAATTCCAGGAAATGTTGGGCAAAATAGTTGGAACAGGAGTAGTTGTTCCAACTAATGGATGGGTAGTTAATGTCTCCCAGTATAAGGGTATTAGTTTGGACCTTGATGTTTTCCAGAGTGTCCAGGAATGCATATTAGGTGTCTGGGGACATTGCAGGGGATCTGTAGCAGGCTACAACATAGACTGTAGTTTTGTCCAGTGTTAACTGTACCTGAAATATTTCTGATGCGTTATGTTGGGCAACAAGTCTGGAGGTGTGAGTATCTTTTATAAAGATAGCTACACCTCCACCTTTGGGGGTTTGGTTATCACATCCCTTAGGGTTTTGGTCCAGATTTGGGGGCCGAAAGGTGTGATATGTATTATAACCTGGTAGCACAGGGGTGCTCTCAGGAGCTTTGAACCAGGTCTCTGTTACCACACATATGTCAATGCTCTCCAGCTTAAAGAGTGACTTGAGTGAGTGTATTTTGAGGTTTAGACTTCTAGCATTGAGTTACATAACCCTTTAGGATGCGTTTGCTGGCAGATGTTATGATGGTAAATTTGTCTTGAGGGCATTGCCTAAAAAAGGCACTACAGGGGTTGCATGGGCCTTGGCCAGTATCCGGAAATTGAGGGGTGACAGATGCAGGCCGTCTCTGGCAAAGCATCGAGGTCTGCCTATCATGTCATCCCAAGCAGACAGATACTAGATCTTCCTTGAATACCACCAGAAACTTAGCCAATTGTTGAAGTCAATCATTTTTCTGCTTGTACTGTGGTATCTTTCTTGGCAACAGTAGGATATTACTCAAGGCTAAGGTCATACCTGTCTGGGCTATAACATCTGAGAGCTCCTCCATGTCTCTTTTCATGTAGTCCAGGGAGGTTAAGTCTTAGGTCATTCACACCAACACGTACAATGATGGAGTCATATTTGTAATTGCTGTGGAGAGACCCAAGTGCATGCACTATGTGGTGAATCCTAGCACTTGATAGGCAGCTGACCATGACTTTCTCCTTATTTAGCCTAGTGAGTGGGACATCAGTGTGCCTTACAATTGAGTCACCTACGACTAATGTGTTTGGCTTAGCTTGAGTGGCACATTGTTTGTGTGGGCTATGTGTCTTGTGGGTTATGCTTGGATGAGATGGTTGCTTGCATTTGTGCCTCAGAGGACTCTGTTGTTTGGGCAGATTTTTTAAGAGAGCCTCCGTGAAATTGGTTGTGTGTTTTGTGTTACTATGTGAGAACAGGAGGGCTGTGTGTTCTCTGAGATGTGATGTGTGTGTTAACCTTCCCCTCTTGACTGGCTGACCCAGTCTTGGATTGAGAGAGCAAAGCCTCAAGTTTAGCTATGTACTTGAAGCTCTCACAAGTGGATGTGTTTGGAGGTAGGAGGAGAGGGTTGTATGTGTACATGAGGCAATTGCTACATTGCCTCAGGATGCCCAGGTTCACCAGGTTAATGGGAGAAAGCATCAGAAATTGACCTTTGGACATGCCTGGAAAAGTGATCAGTTTTTGAAGTACTGAGTTATTTATGCTTAGATTAAGTACCGAAGCTTTTTGTTTCCTTTAAGGAAAGCTTAGTGCTAGTAGCAGTGGGTGAGCTTGCAATAAATGCTACAAGATGCTCTGAGCAAGGGCTGGGTTAAATGTTCTAATTTGAGTGCTCAGAGATGAAAGTTAACAAAGTCTAAGGGAAAATTTGAAAAACAGACTTTAAGGCACCATTAATGGTTTACCATAGCTTAGCAGCACAGCGCATCACGCAAACCCATGCAGACCCATTTTTTTTTTTAAAAAGAAAGATGAAAGGTATAGAAATAGCCCTAAATGGCCAATAAAAATACAATTTCTGAGCTGAAACCACTCCTGGTAGCAAGAGATAGACTGCTCAGAGATTACCACTCCCACTGATAAGCAGAGAAGCTTCCTTCTATCTCAGTAAGGGCTGGGCAACACAGAAAACACAATACAGTCCTGAAATCAGCTAATCTGAAATCTGGACTATTCTAGTTACAGAAAGGCGGGAAATGAGCAAGGAGGTAGAATTATTTTTTGTTTGTTTTTTTTTTTCAAAAATACAACAGTTGCAACTGCAAAAACACTATTTAGTGCAGAAAAACATCTAGCACACTTGAGTGTGTAGCCTACAACAGTAATGCAGTTGAAATTAACTTAAAAGGAGCAAATAAAGTGCAAACAACAGTACAATAGTTAACAAAATGTATGTATGACATATATTGCTCCTCACGTGTATTAATATTAACTATATGATTGTAATGTTTTCTATATACTATACTTTACAAGCGAGGAAGTCCAGAACGCTATCACTCGCCAATGACCCACGAAGCAAAAGATGTGTTTCACAAAGCCACTGGCAACAAAAACAGATAAATAGGGGATGGAGGCATTTATGGACAGTATTTACAAATATAGTAATTTGGAATGGGACAAAATAAAGTTGATTATTGAACTTATGTCCATAGTTTTGAACAACTTTATATATTATGAAGGTGAGATGTTCAAACAAACCAAGGGTGTAGCTATGGGGGCAGCATGTGTCTGATCAAGCATATACAGTCACAGGTGGAGTACTGTAAGGTTAACTAAGAGAACAAATCGGACACATCCATCAAGGCCGATCACAAGGCCATCTTCACATATGTCTGCAATTTTAGAGGCAACAAACCAACCCACCCTGTAATTGTGGTCAATCAGACCACATACACACACAACATAGCTATAACCAACTTGCTGCAGATAGGTTTAGGGCAAACATCAGCCCCTGGCTCAGCATCACTATAGGTGGATATGCACATCACCCACACCCCTCCCCTCATCACTAGTGAGTAGGTACATATTGCCTAATGAAAGGCAACAAACATAAGTATCCATGGGACCTGATAACATCCCTGTCCACATCGTACATGAACTAAGGCATGTGCTCCCAGCTCCATTACACACTGTAGTCACACCAAGCCTTGTCACCATCCACACCCTATCTGCATTGAAGATGGCCAATGTCATCCCTCTACACAGACATGAATGAGGAGTAGAGGATTATGAAATTAACTAGCCCTCATTGTGGGGAATATGACACATCAGGACCAGCACTGCAATGCAAGCAGATGCAGTGCTAATAGATTACAGGAGTATGTTGTGGTTGTGAGTGGTAGCTACTGGTATTCATTGTAACTGTGCAGGTTCTGTACATACTGTTGCCAAATGTGTGAGGTCCTGTGATGTGTTTCCCTTTTTATGTCTTCCAGGTGCAATGTTGCATCAGCAAAGGTGACCTTTCTCAGTGGTTGAGACAAATGTAATCATGGAATCCATACTACAGAACCATGCCATAATGTTTGGCCAGAGCCAGAAACATCTGTAGGAGAGAACTGGCCAGTGGGATGACCTAGTCCACAGGTTAAACGATGTCAGCCTGCATGCATGTACATACGAGCAGGACCAACATTGTGCACATGACCTTATAAGCCATGCCCAGAAAAGGGCTGCTGGAGTGGCCAGGGACCACACAGCCACAGGTGAGGGCCAAGCCATGCAGCCCCCACTGACACCCACTGAGAAACTCCTTGGCAACCTTGGGGCACCCATCCCAGTACAACATCAGGGTACAGACCCCATATGCTGGAGGTGGGTGGCACCCAGACAATGGATGAGGAGTGTGCAGGTAAGGCCCCAGTGAATATTACTAGACTAGTGTAGCAGACATGCTTGTATTTGTAGAGTATCTACATGCATGTATCAGGTTAGATTGCAGTTGTGGATGGGGTTTTCTAATGCACAGAAGTGCACATCTATGGTGAAGGACAGCAAACTGTGTAGTACTGAGGGTTGCACTGTAAATGTGCAGACATGCTGCATCCATCCTGTACCAATGCCACATGTGAATCTGCTAACAATACGTCTCTTCCATGACCACCTAGGTCCATCTGATCTGCATGTGGGATGGCAGCCTGAAGCTGGTGAGTATGGAATTTATCTGTTGTGGTTTGCAAATACCCCAGGCATGTGAAGGCCATGCAATGCACCATGCACAAATCTGTCACTCATAGCCATATTGATTTATGTGCATGTTCACTTGTGGTGGGTTTAACTTCATTGCATCACAGTGGCCACCACAGGGACCTATCTGAAGAGAATGTAACATTGCTGTAGCATACCTCACAACTTGTCAGTGCAAGACTTCTGGACACAGACCAACAAAATGGTGGGATAAACAGCCTAAGGTAGGGACATGTGTGAAACATAACTCTGATAAGTGGATATAAACAGTGTACACACCCCTGTTAAAATGCCAGATGTTTGTGATATATATACAAATTGAAACCACAATATGTCAGTCCACACCTTTTCCAACCTATAATGTGACATATGACATGAACAATTCAGTTGTAAAACCAATCAATCTGTTGGGCACCAAATATGGTGTATACAAACCTTACAATAAGCTGGATGCGTGTGTGTGCACACCCTTCAAATAATATTTTATTTCAGCAGCTTGTGATTTATTGACAGCATTCAGTCTGCTTGGGTACACACCTGCCATAAAGTAAAGGCACTCTGAGTAACACCAAATAACAGTCTGTTGTCCAAGTAGGATATTCATGACATTTGCTCAGTTGCCTGCAACAGCAAAAGCCATGGCTTGCAGACAGCTTACAAAGCAGGAAAGGGATCTTATATTTGAAGGGTATCAGTCAAAAGTAGGGTACAACAATATAACCACAGCATTGCATACACCATGGAACACAGTGGAGAAAGTTGTCAAAAGGTGGATTGATTATGGGACAACAGTGCTGTGGAAAAGTACCTGATGTCCCTGCAAAAATGATGACAAGACATATCAAAACCTGGTCAGGGAGGCTGGCAGGAGACATACAGCAACACTGAGGGAGTTGCAGGAATCTCTTGAAAGTACTGGTGTTGTGTACTACATGTGAGAATACTCTCTGGTATTTTGCATACATCTGGCCTATGGAGTATGGTCAGCAGATGGAAGGATTTACCCACACCAAAAAACATCCAGGGTGGATACAATTTGCAATACAGCACATCAAGTCTCCCAAAGGCATGTGTGAAAATGTGTTATGGTGTAATGGGACTATGGATTGACCTCACAGCCACAATACCAAAAGGTATGTGTGGTGCAGAAGCAATACCCCTCTTAACCTGAACACCAACATCCCCATGGTGAATCACACTGGTGGCAGTTGCCTGCTCTGGGGATACTGTTCCAAAGCCAGAACTGAGCCTGTAGTCATGGTAGTGTTAATTCTGAACAATTTCAAATAACACCCATGTCTGGCCTAAATCTATCAGGCATCTGTAAGAATGCTGAGGATGCAGAGGGGTGTCAACCTTCAACATAACAAAGACCCGAAGCATACACTGAAAAAGTTATCTAAGAAAGGCTCTACCAGAACACACTCATGGTTAAGGATTGGCCCAGCAGGAGCCTATACCTACACCAGATAGACAAACCCCAGTATGACCTGATTAAGGCAGTACACATGAGCTTCCCTTGCAATCTGACAGAGTTGGGTGACCTTTGCATGGAAGAGTGGCCAATTAATGCCTAGTCAAGATGTGCCATGCTGATAGACACTGTCACAAGAACAGTGAATGTTGTAAGTCACTTACAAGGTGCTTCAACAAAGTATCATTTTAAGGGTGTGCACACTTATGCAAACACCATATCGTAAATATTGCAGTCATCATATTTTGCCAGACACATTTGTTTATCAATTGGATTGCATAGGTCATATGTCACAGGAAAGGTGGGTAAAATATTTAAATGCATTATTGTGGCGTCATCTCATATATTACAAGAATATGGCATGTTAACAGGGTTGTGTACACTTATCATATCTACTGTAAGCTGAGAAGGATGCTGCTGTAACAAAAAGTGTGTGACCATACTTTTACTGCTGGTTTGGAGGTCTGACAGTCAAATGTATGTCATTAATCAATGATGTCACTCCTCAGATCATCCCAGGTATGTATCATAGAAATACAGGGGTTATGAGAAATAGAGCAAACATATGAGCCAGACATCTACACATCCTGTGAGGATCTGTACAGTTGTGAGGTTTGTTCTGTAGTACTTGCCACTGTGCTATAACAAGTGAACAGCAATGATGTGTACATGGGTGCAGTCTGTGCTGGGGAAGGGCCATCACCAAGTAACACTAATCACATATCCCAGATCTCTATATTGTTAGTTACATGTAGTAAAACTGTCTGCAATGCATGGCCGTGTGTCATGCATGCCACCATTTGGGTAATGTGTAGTCTGTGTAACAGATTTGTGACACCTCACCTGTAAGTGTGTGTGTGTGTGTGTGTGTGTGTGTGTGTGTGTGTGTGTGTGTGTGTACCGGTCAACCTCAGAGTGCAGGTATTAATGTACATATGTTGTCTTCTCCTCACAGGAGGAGATGGGGTTTGGGTTCCCTCCCAAATGGAAACTGATGCCATTATCTCGGCAGACTCTGACAATGATGATAGGAATAGTGAGGTACAGGTGGGGTTGTCAGGGGCTGAATCTGTGCCATTGGTTGGAATCCCACTCTTCTCCACACCATCCCCACACACAGTGACAATACCCACATATACCCCCATCACCAATGGTCACAGATGATGGACAGTTGGCAGGAGATGGCATTGAACAGGCTAGTGTGGTGACCATGGCAGGTGTCAGGTCATAGCCAGAGTGCAGATGAGGTCCCACACAGGAGGACGGACAGGGGTGCTCACAGGAGGACCACTGCTCATCAATCCACTGTTGCAAGTGCCACAGCAGGCGTTACCGGATGCATATTATGGGCTGTCATGGATGCACAAGCACGTAGTGAATGCCACACCTGACAAATACTCAGGGTGGTGGATGCAACTCTTCCTGATTTACATGGTGACACACATGTCCTTGTTGAGGCCACACGTCAAAATACTGAGGTCATGAATAGACGATGGGGTGAGACCTTGGCAATCCTCGACCGTAGCATGTCTGTGCTACAGTATGTGGTGGGAGATGGGCATTGGCCATGTGGATGTAGGTCAGCAGCAACAACAGCTGAGAGTCTATGGGGCCATGGACCTTCACACTCCCTTAGTGGCAGTGACACCAGCACTACCAAAGAAGGATTGCTGTCCACATCACACTGGAGCAGGCCATGGGTACTATTTCCTGTCCGGTCCTGTTAGGGACATGGATCCAGCAGACAGCAGTCACCATCAGGAAGCAGTACTGTGTCTGGCCTTGGGCCTGGTGGTGCCAATGATACCCCTGGTAGGACCAGTTCCTATGTCATGTCTGTGGTTGAAGACAGTGATTTGGACACCCTGCCATATACAGTCCACAGTTGTCCAATGTACCCCTGTGGATGGCAGACACATGGTGCAACTGTGTGAATACATACACACACACACACACACACACACACACATCTGTATCACAGGCAGGTCACTACCAGACACACACATCACCTCTGTACAGCCCATCTATAAGATACCCCTCCAAACACACACGCACACACACACACACACACACACACACACACACACACACACACACACACACACACACACACACACACACATACACACACACAAAATTCAACCGTATGGCCCAGTCTAGGCCTCTGGCAAACCCACACCACATCCAGTGCATATGGCGATACCTGTGCCACATCCCTATCATCCATACCATTGATGCAGGAACATGCTAATATGGGTCTGATGCACAGGGTGAATATAGTACAGTGTAGCTATGTAATACTATGTACGGTGCTGTCTGCTTGCATTTGTTATGGGTAAACATACAGGTGTAAATAACTTATTAGCCAGGATACATTATTGCTGTTAGTAGCACTGACTGAATGTAGTCTAAAATGCTGTATTCTGTTTGTGTTCCAGATGTCTGTGTGTCTGCAGGCTTTGGCCCTGCAAACATTCCCAAGAGGAAGTATGACAGAGTGGGAATATACTGACCATGTCATAGGCAAGGTACAGCTTTAAATGTATATGTACTAAGTGTGTATACATGCAACAGTGTGTGAAGAACACTGTTGTCAGACAGCAAGACCTTGCATACATACCCCTTGTCACAGACAGGTAGCCTTCAGACATGTTAGCTCAGTGTTGTGTAGTACCACATGCTCATACATACAGAATAGATTACTGTAGTACTGTCAGCATGTCCCCCATAAGCATAGCCATTACATTAAATGCAACAAATTCACCTGTCAACACCTGATGGCCCTGCCATTTCTTTCCCATACACTCAACCTCAATGCAGTTGATGAGGGCATTCTTGATACTGTGTATGACATGTTTGTGGTATGTATTCCTGAGTTCACTGGCTGGAACATGGAGACAAGACGGTATATCCTTCACATACACTCAGTAAGGACTGACACAGGAGATGTGCACACAGTAACATAAACACTCAGACTTACCACTTATCAGAGATACCCCTATATCACCAAACTGGAAGACAATGACTCTTCAGTGAAGACTGGACTAGCTGGTCAAGAGGAGAAGGGTCAACACCTGCAACACACTACAGAGAACCATACCCCTCTAGAAAACCCAGTATCACAACTCTGACATACAAACAATAACCACACACCCACCTTCAAGAGGCACTCAATAGACACTTACCCAAACAGTGGACATCACCAAGACAGACACCCACTAAACCTCCACAAGACAGCACAAACAAAAGGACACATATCTCACCTACACAGTGTGCCCCTCAACCTAAGACCCAAAGGCCAACCACCTTTCCTGATACAGTAATCACAGGTGAATCAATAGTGAGGCACACAGATGCCCCACTCACTAGGTTGAACATGGAGGAGGTAACAGTCAGTTGCCTATCAGGTGCCAGAATCCAACACATAACACACCCAGTCAGATCACTCTACAATGGGGCTATATCAGCTTATCAAAAGCTGATAACATCGAATGCTAGTTGATCGACCACAAAAGGTCGAACAACCAAAATAGCAAAGACACAGAGCAGCAATTTTTCCCCCAGGGGAAAAAACAAATCACTGTTCTGCAAAAAAAAAAAACAAAAACAAAAAAAAAAAAAGGGAGGGTGGCTTAATGGCTAAGGTGTTTGCCTTACAAACATAACGTGCAGGGTTTGAGTCTCACAAGGGATAATTGGCTAGGCTTAAAATGGCTCACAAGGGCAGTTAGCTTAGTATTAACCTATGATTCCTATGATTTCAAAATAACCCACAACATACAATGGCCCAGCAATTTTTTTCCCTCGCGTTCAATGTTATCATCAGCTTTCGATAAGCTGATATAGACCCCTCCACAACTACTATCAAAAAAGGGGGAGGCATCAATATACTATACAAGACTGTCCTCAAGGTAGAACTTATACATAAAGAAATCTCAACATTTAACAATGCAGAAACTCTAATCACCAAAATTCAAATCAATCAACAGCAGCAACTAAACCTAGTGGGTATTTACATACCCCCAGATGACAACATACCTACTTTCAAGTTAATAGTAAAGTGGACATCCACAAACCTCCCACAGGAGACACTCCTCCTAGGGGACTTTAACATTGACTGGAAATCCATCAACACAACTATCTCCTCTAATCACATCAACCTGTATTCCTATCCTCAACTTATCCAAACACCCACCCACATTGACAAAATTACAAACAAGGACTCCATACTAGACTGGATCCTTACAAACAACTCATCTACTGCCCAATATTATGGTACAGTACCAACTGGTCTTAGTGACCATTTACCCACATTCATATTAAGACAACACCTCAAAACCACTAAAACAACCACCTTGCATGAAATCTGTAATTGAAAAAATTTCATACCTGAGCATTTAATTAATGCATTAAGGTATTGCAACTGGGCTCCCCTAGCAACCCTCACACTAGACAAGGCAATGGAGTACTTCAATTCCACCTTTTTAAACATATTAAATCAGATGGCCCCCTTATGGACAATTAAAAAAAAAAAACCAACCCAGCCTCATGGCTCCCTAAAAACACAAGAACCCTTCTCAAACTTAGGAATAAAGCTTGTGATACATGGTATCATAATAAGACCGAAAACAACAGGCATTTTTTCCTTGAACAACGTAATAAAGCAAAAAAAAAAAAAAAAAACAAACAAAAAAAACAGATAAGGCACTATAAGAAAAATCACTACACAGAGCTACAAGTAAAACATACCATTTATCCCCCAAAATTCTGGGCAGCTGTCAACCAAGTATTACAACCAGGCAGACCCACTACCTCTCCCCCCAATATCAGAGGAGGTAATATAGAGATAGCTACCCAAGTTAACAACTGCTTCACTTCTTCCATCTTTAACCTAACTAGCAACAGCCAGCCTTGCACTCTCCCACAGCCAGTCAATATACCAAACTCATACCCTCCATTCCCTGTCAGACCAGTTCCTACCAGCACAATATACAAGCACCTCACTAAGCTAAAACCCACCACTTTGGTAATCGACAGACTCTTTGCAGGGTACCTCAGATTTGCTGCTAGTGCAATAGCTTGTCCCATCTCGATACTTAGCAACCAGTCTATCAATGATCATGCAATTCCAGCCCTTTGGAAAACCTCCTACATAATATCCTTACACAAACATGGTCCCTCAGCCGAACGTACCCACTACCTCCCCATAGCAATCTTATCTTCCCTATCAAAAATCCTTGAAAAATGTATCCATTCTCAGCTGACGATACATTTATTTATAAATAGTCTCCTCACTGACACTCAACACTGCTTTCACCCATTCCATAGCAGCACCACAGCACTCATAACCTTCATCAACACTGTTAATCAATATAGGAACCATGGAAAGCTAGTGTCTACCACCTTCCTTGATCTGTCCAAAGCATTTGATACAGTATCCCACAGCAAACTACTTACTATCTTAGTCAAACTCAACCTAAACAAGCCCTCATTAGTCTGGTTTCAAGACTACCTATCCAACCACCAACAAGCAGTTAAGTGGCATAATTCCCTCTCCTCCCTTATCCCAGTAACAGTAGGTGTACCACAAGGATCCTTAGTGGGACTCCTACTATTTAACATCTTTACAAACACCACCACCCAGCAAGATACAAATAGTCCAATATGCAGATAATACTACACTGATCTGGTCAGCCCCCACACTCCAAACACTCCAGATTAAAACCAAAGAGACCTTCTCCATTATTGAAAATTGGTTATAAAACTCACAACTAATGCGTAACCCCAAAAAGACTCAACTTATGCTTTTCCACCCTACCAAAACTATTGACTCTTCTGCTCTTTTCTCTATCAATTCTGCCAATAACACACAACTCTCCCCGGTATCACAAGCTAAACTGTTTGGTGTAATACTTTACCAAAACCTAAAGTTTGACAAACATATAGCACAAACCATATCCAAAGTCCATAAAAAACTTGGAGCCCTATACCGCTGCAAAAACTATCTAACCAAAAACATCAAAATTACTATATCCAGAACTCACCTTCTCTCTACATTGCTTTATGTACCCCCTGTATTAACAAACCTTAATAAGACTAACCTACACAAATCATCCATGTGCTACAATAAAATAGCTAGATTTGCAACCAACTCTAATTTCCGTTACCACCACTGTCACTCACTAAAACAATTAGGTTGGCTAGAACTCTCCAACTTACTGATCTATAACTGACTGACCATGGCTCATTACTTGCTGTACCACCCAAACAAGGTTCCTAATCTCTCAGGTTTACTCAACTTTCACAATTATGCTCGCCAGCTAAGATCCACAAACAAAGCCCTTCTTGAAGTAGCTAAGTGTAGACACAGTGCCGGTGAATTCCTCTATTCCTACACAGCATCTAAAATCTTGAATTCTCTTCCACCAGATATCAGATTGCAAAACAGTAGTCCCATCTTTAAAACCCAATTAAAAGCCCACCTCAGTCTCATCTGGCAATGTACTTGTACTGACCATGGCTAGGCCTACTACCGCCATTCAGATAAATCTTCCTCTGGCACTACACAAAGGTTAAACACGTAGAAAAAAAACCTACCATAACAAATTACTTTTTAAATGTATGTATATAACTGTATATATTATTGCACTTTATTACTCAAATACATTATGTTTTCTGTTTTACTACTGTACACTCTATATTGTACACTTCTGTAACTTATCATCGTGCTATGCTATGATATACTATTGTTTTCTCTATTAATTTGTACTCATCTCTGACTTTTGTATTTTTATCATATATGTGGAGCTTTTGTATTTTTTATGATTGTCATGTATGTGGAGCTATTCTCCCCAAGTATCTGCTAAAAATGGGCACCTGCTTGCCCAGTCAGACCAACCTGGTAATCAAATATAAAATATAAAATAAAATAAAATAAACTACAAGTATCACTCTGTCATTGTCCATGTGTGTATGAATGACCTGAGATGCACCTCCATGGACTATATGAAAAGAGACATGGTGGAGCTCTCAGATTATGTGGGCCAGGCAGGTATGGCAGTAGTCCTGAGCAGTATACTACTGTCACCCAGACTGATACTGCAGTACAAACAACAAATGATTGACTTCAACAATTGGCTTAAGTGTCTGGGGTCACTTTCATGGGATCCAGTATCTGTCTGCTTGGGATGACATGATTGACAGACTACAATGGCTTGCCAGAGATGGCCTTCATCTGTCACCCCTGGGTTTCCAGGTACTGGCTAAGTGTCTTGCCACACTATAGTGCCATTATAGATGGTGTTCCAAATCAAATTACCACGATAACAGTTCTACATATATGTAATCTGAGAGTCATGCTGCTCAACACTAGACATCTACATCTCGAGATGCACCCACTCAAAGCACTCCAGAAAATTGAGAACATTGACATTTGTGCTTTAACAGAGACCTGGATTACAGCAGCAGACAGCACCTCTAAACTACCAGCCTATAACTCATTCCACACTTGTCAGCCCCAAGGCATGGACCACAGCTACAAAGGCGGTGGTGTCTCCATATTAATAATGGATATGCACAAATCCAGATGAGTATCCCAGCATATATCTGAGATACTTCAGGTACAACTGACATTAGGTAATAGTGCAATCCAGGTTATAGCCTGCTATAGGTCCACATCCATGTACCTAGACTCTCAATCCACATTCCTCAACACTCTGGAAACTATCAAGGTCCAACCCAACACTCTCATGCTAGTAGAGTTCAACTACCCCTTCATCAACTGGGTAAGATAGTCAAGCACCAATAGACTGGCCCAACACTTCATGGAATTCATCAGTTCCAATGCCCTGGACCAGCTCATTCTGACACCCAGTAGAGGAAGCAACATCCTTGACCTGTGTTGATTACTAACATATGGGACCATTGCTTGACAACAGTAGTCAATCCCTACCTGGTCTGATCCAGTACAGAGTAATCACCATGGAAATTCACATCTTACTCACACCCCCCGCAAAGGTAACCACCTTGAAAAAATTCTCCAAAACTGATTTTGGATTTATAAGAACAGAGGTGGCACACCCATGCCAATGAGAAATACCTGCATGACTGCCAAATCATACACTAATGCACTGTACAAACATCTACATCAATGCATGGAACTAGCCATATCCAACAGAACCATAACAATCTCCTCCAAACACTAGAGGCTAATCTGGTGGTCCCCTGCCATTAATAACTTGTACAACAAAAGGAACAAACTGTTGCAGAAAAAGGTAGAGTCCCAAGAGTGGTGAAAATCCCTTATTAGCCTCAACATCAAATTAATATCCCTCATGAAATCATCTTAAGCTGCCTATGATGGCAGAATTGCAGCAGACACTGATGACAATCACACATCCTTTGTTAGTGATATCATGCCAATACCCAGAAGTGCTCTGAGTTACTGCACAATGCTACCTCCTGTACTGAACCAATTGATATTGCCAACATTATTGCCAACACATTCAGTGCCAGCTTTACCCCTCTCTCCACCCTTAGGGGAACAATCAGAATTCCAGAAGAATGCCAGGCACCCAGGATTAGCGCTACCCAGGTTACACCTGCATTGTCCATGGGCAAGAATGCAGCTTCCATGGGACCCCAAATTATCCCTGGGTGTGTTCTACATGAACTACAAAGATACCTGGCACCACATCTGTGTGCCCTGTTCAGTAACAGCCTCACCTCAGGCTTTGTCCCTCCCAAATAGTGGACTGCTACAGTCATCCCTCTCCATAAAGGTGTGGCAACTACAGACCCTGGGAATTGTCAGTCCAGTAGCCTGATGAGTCTGATGTGTACATCTATGGAGCACATCACCTAATCGACAAACATATAGGTAATATCCTAACTCTGGGCTCCACACAGTTTGGCTTTGTGAAAGGGAGATCGTGCCTGCTCAACCTGGTTGACTTATTTGAGTCAGTCACCAGGGTTGTGTATGACAATAAGGCACATCAATCTGGCCACAGTGTGAAAGCAGTGAGCTCTAAGGCATACTGCCAGCCAGTCATGAATGGAGTCCCACAAGGATCAGTCCTGGGTACTCTCCTGTTCAGCATGTACTTCTCAGGAGTCCAGGCCAACACAAAGGAACTCTGGCTGACCAAGTTCACAGAAAACTGCAAGCTGGGAGTCATTAGTAACTCAACAGGTGATGCAGACATCCTACAGAAAGGACTCACTGATTAGTGTGGAAACAGCGGCCTGAAGCTTAACATGACAAAATGCATCATCAGCCCCTTTCAGAAAATCTCAGTTCCCACTAAGTACCACATCAATAGGAGCCCATTGAACACTGTAGGCATTATAAGAGATCTGGGGACACAGGTTGACAGCAACCTCTCCTTTAACCACCACATTACCACTGTGGTCAGGAAATCATTCTATGTGGCACATATCATTACCAAGGGATTTGCATCCAAGAAGAAGGAGGTCATCGTCTCTGTGTACTCTTCCCTCATTAGACCAATCATCAAGTATAATGGCCCATCTGGAATGTACCTCAGTAGACACCTACAACAGCTGAAGAGGCCACAGAAGTACCTCACAATAAGGAACTTAGGCATTCAACACATGTCCTACACAGACAAACTCAAAAGACTCCAGCTATTCTCTGTCTCATTTCACCTACCTAGAGGCAATCTCTGCTTGACTTGCAAAGCCATGTCTGACCCAGCTCTTTTACAAATGCTACATCTAAAGACACCCCAATCTCTCTATACCACACACTGTAGGAACCTCAACCTCATTACCACAATCAACACAACATGTTGGAGGGACAGGTTCCTCACCCAGAGACTGCACATGCTCTAGAATAGACTTTTCATACATGTCATGCAAAGCACCTATATGACCCTGTTCCAGACATATCTTGATGCATGGATGGGTAATAGAAATTCACCCCTGGGATCACTCCAGTGGATCTACTTGATGGGGTCACTGGGAACTAACATCAGGTGGCACAATGGCAGGGCACTTCTATGGGTTAGGCTTGTAATGGCTCCAGGGCCTTTAGCCTAGTACACACCTATGAAACTTTAAGGGGAGTGAAATTGGCATGACTGATACAGTAGGCCAGTGTGTGGGTAACTTAGCAAAATACTACTTCCTAAACACACACACACACACACACACACACACACACACACATACACACACACACACACATTTGCCAGATCTGAGAGTCAAACCCTTGCCTATCTAGTTATTTGTACTATAATGTTATGCAGTTATCACATGTGCTACAGAACTTACTAGACTGACAACTGGCCAAAGGTGCTGATAAGGGAAATTACATCAGTAGGACTGATAAAGTATGCCAGCGGGTAAGAAACTTATCAAAATACTTGTTCTTACAAAAATACACACTTTCACACACACTTAGACACCCACACACACATTTGCCAGATCTGAGAATAGAACCCCTATCTAACTAGTGATTTGTACTGTTGTGTTAAGCAGTTATCACAAACGCTACAGAGCTTACTGGGTTGACAATTGGCCAAATGTGCTGATAAGGGGAATGACATCAACAGGAGGGATAAAGTGGGGGAATGGAAAGTGTTGCAGGTGGGAATGGCTTAAAACATGTTCACCTACAAACAAGCAAGCACACACACCATCACTCTCACATATACACCTGACACACACACACACACACACACACACACACACACACACACACACACATGCACACACACAGTTGCCAGTACTGAGATTAGAACCCCTACTTATTTAGATATTTCTTCTGTAGTGTTGCACAGTTACCACATGTGCTACAGAGCTTATAGGGGTGATCATTGTCCAATGGTACTTCTAAGGTGAATAAAAGCAGCAGATCTTGTGAAGTAGGGCAATGTGAAGTGTACTGAGTGGATAGAGCCTCCTAATACTTGGACCTATGGAGACACACACACACACACACACACACACACACACACACACACACACACACACACACACACACACACACACAGAGAGGCAGGTGATGTGATATTATAAACTCAGTCTCAGTACTGTTACTTAATAGGGTTCACCTTTTTTGCTGGCATGTGCGACTGTTTACACCTGGTATGCCACTGTCCACAGCAGGACATCACTGTATGCCATTCAGGGTGTCCATTTGTGTGATTCACTCTGTCTGTGTCCCCCTGTGTGTCTCTCTGTATCACTGTCTGTCTCTCAGTTCACCACATCTGGTGTGTATGCTTGACATATGTTATCTGTTATATATTATCTGTTGCCCATATATATGTGTGTGTGTGTATCTCACACAACAGATGCAGATATATCACATATGGGCCATCTACAGATAGCTGAGGGTAATTCTGTCTGATGTGTGTGTGTGTGTGTGTGTGTGTGTGTGTGTGCGTGCGCGTGTGTGTGTGTGTGTGTGTGTGTGTGTGTGTGTGTGTGTGTGTGGGGGGGGGGGACAGTTGAGGTGTACATAGCTGTCTGTATGCACGGACATATATAAACAATGCAGTCATATATTCTTCATTCTTTTTAATTTCTCCAAGTCTTTTGGGTTTCTAATACCATGACGGCAATGGAACCCATTCCTAAGTCAAAGTATGATTAAATTCATGAAATTAGTATTGTTTCACTCTTTGATGTTAGCAAAAAGTACTCTTCGCAGCACCCACAGTGTGTCCAGTAATGACTCCTTCTGCAATTCGTACAGTGTTACATGAATTGGTAACATATCTAAATATGATTTTAAATTATATTTTATAAGACCAGTTGCTGCTACTATTATAGGGACTTCTGGCTATCTTTCTTCCACATGGTTCTCATTTCTGCCTGCAGCTCGAGGTATTTTATGACTTTGTGTCTCTCTGTACGCAAGACACGGTAGTCACTAGGTGTGGCAATTTCAATGATCAATGCTACTTTTCTCTTCTTTTCTTGAACCACTATATCTGGTTTTCTAGCATCTATCTTTTGGACTGTTGGTATTGGGTGATCCCATATGATGTAAACTTCATCATTTTCTATGATTCTCTGTGGCTCATGTTTCCAGTGCTTTTTAGCCACTTCGATACCATAATGTTTGCACAATCTCCAATGTAACAATCTTGCCACATTATTATGCCATTCAGTATAAGTCCCTCTGCCATAAGAGAGCCGCAACCAGCAATAAGGTGTGTGACTGTTTCCAATTCAATTCCACAAAACCTACATATATCTGTTTTTCCCACATGTTCAGTAGACTTAGCAAACCAATGTGTACGTAGCTCACTGTCTTGGGCTGCCAATATTAACCTTTCATTTCTTGATGTAAATTCATCTCTCCTTAACCATTCCTGCATTTGTTCCTGATCAACATGAGGCTCTTCTAGAAGTTTTCTATGCTTGCAACTATATTTATGTTTTTTTTCCACATTTCTTGTCTTCTCATCTGATCCTTAATCTTATATTCTTTCTTTTGTTTTTTAGCACATTCAGTTGCTGCCTGATTTTTATCCACTTCTGGTTTGATTTCCATTCCTGCTTGACGTCAATATGCTTCTGCTAAATTAAGCAGAGATGTTATCTTAGATTTATTCTCCTCATGTTTCAAAACTTTCACCACATTTGGATCTTGTGAGGTCAGTAGATATGTGTGGAGTTCCAAGATTGCAGATCTATACATGTAATCAATTTCAAGGAGGCCCATCCCTCCTTCAGAACGGGGAATATATAATCTTGGTATACACTGATTTTTATAAATCATTTGGTGAGCATGAAGCATCCTTCTTGTTTTAATATCCAATCTATCCAACACTTTTTGGGGCCAGTCAATCACTCAAAAACTATAAGTTAGGACAGGAAGAGCAAATTGATTTATAGCTTGGATCTTGTTCCTAGGTGCCAATGCTGTTTTCAGGATTAATTTAAGTATTCTAAAGTACACCTTACTGAGCTTTATTCACATTTTTTCATGTTTTCTTGCTGATCCTTCATCAGTTCCCAAGTATTTATACACCCCCTCTTGCTCATGTTCTTTTATATCTCATTCCTGTCCCAAAATGATGTTTTCCTGGTGCTGCAATTTTCCTTTTTTAAAGGTTGCTTTTGCACATTTGTCAAGGCCAAATGACATTCCAATATCATCTGAAAAAGTTTTGACAACCTGTAGCTGTGCTTTCAATTCTTCATCTGATGAGCTATATTATTTTAAATCATCAACAAGAGAAGATGAGAAGTCATTATACTTTGTTGTTTTCTAGAAGCCAAATTATAGCCATGACCTGAACTGTTAAGTAAACAGATTAATGGATTAATGGCAAGGCAAAATAGCAACAGTGACAGGGAATCACCCTGGAATATCTCCCTTTGTATTTTTATCTCTGGGATAATAATCTGTCCTTTATCATGGCTTAATTGCAAAGTGGTCTGCCACTGTTTCATGCTAACTGTAATATAATCAATCAGTCTAGGATGTACCTTATGCATTTTTAAGCACTCCTTTATCCATGAATGTGGGATACTATCAAATGCTTTTTTATAGTCAATCCATGCCATACTTAGATTCTTCCCTTGCTTACAGTTCTCCACTAAAACTTTATTTAATAACAAATGATCATTTTGTTCTATATGACTTTCTTTTATTGCCCTTTTGTTCTACTACCATAACTAAGTTTTCTTCTAGATGACTATAAACTCTGTCGGCGTCAATCCCCATGTATAGTTTATACATCGTCGGAAGACAAGTTATTGAGCTATCATTTTTAGGGTAGCTTGCAGGTTCACTCTTACGTAAGAGCATTGCTTTTCCTGTTGTTAATCAGTGTGGTGTCTGTTCGGGGTGTGCATATAAATAGTTCCTACTCATGGCTAGATCCTCATGTAAAGAAGTTAATACTTTAAGCCAAAAGTTAGGTATTGCATCTGGGCCTGGGGTTTTCCAATTAGAGGCTTTTCTCAACTTTGTTTCAATCTCTCTGGCTGTTATTTCATCCCATTTCATATCCTGTACATTTAAACTTCTTATTCTTTCTTTTACTTCTTCTATCTATTTAACATCTTTGTTATGTTCCACAGGATCTTCATAGATACTTCTCCAAAATGTATCTACTTCCTCTTTTTTCGGCGGTCTATCAATTCCTTTTACCTTATTTCCCAATTCTCTATCAGACATTTTTGGGTCATCAGTAAATTGCTTATTTTGTGCTTTTCCATTATATTTATCTTCGTATCTTCTTAGTCTTTCTGCCTGTTTTGAGATTTTTAGTTTTTTATCTGCAATAGTGCATACTAGATCCTGGTCTGTTCTAATACTGCCCATTGCTTTTATCACATCTATTTTTCTTAATATTTTCATTCATCTGTTCTCTCTTCTATAATCTTCTAACAATGACACTTCTTGTCTTAGCTGCTTTATAGTTTTCTCTTTTCGATATTTCCATGATGGTATTCACCTTTTCCCTCGCTACCCTATGTTCCTGTGGTAGAATTTTATCAGTTATTAATTTAGCAGCACAGTAATATATTCTGTTTAATTCTGTTATATCACATGTATCTCTATGGACAGTCCTAATTACTGTGTTCATTTGTTTTATCAAGCTTCTGACTTTTGGGGTTTTATTAACCTTCTGCAGTCGATTTCTCTCTCATATATATATATATATATATATATATGTATATATATATATATATATATATATATATATATATATATGTATATATATATATATATATGTATATATATATATATATATATATATATATATATATATATATATATATATATATATATATATATATATATATATATGTATATATATATATATATATATATATATATTTATTTATTCCTGTGTGGGTTCCAACATGTCATGTGATTCTCTAAGTGTAGGAGCCTGCCCAGTGTGACCTTCTATATTTAGGGTGGGACTCCATTCTAGAGATAGGTGTACTCCAGTCTAGGGTTTTGTGTACTACACAAACCGAGAAAATGAAAAAAACAGCTGCACAACGCTGCAAGAAGGGAAAAGGGCAGACTCCAAAACAATGATATTCAAAGCCACGAAGTTGATAAAATTGAGCCAAAGTTTACCACAAATGGTGGAAAGCCAGTAAGCGCTTTTGTCCTATCAAAGAACTTCCTCAGACAATCCAATTACACAAGCATCTACATTTTATATCATGTCATGAACATATCATCAAACATTAGCCACACCCCCTTAAAGTAAAAGCAGAAAAATACATATATAAAATATGAATAAATATTGCTAAAATGAATACTAGAAAACACTACATGTATATAAATAGTAATATAAATATATATAAAAGTAAAAAAAAAAAAAAAAATATATATATATATATATATATATATATATATATATATATATATATATCATCTTTTAAGAGGTCTTAATTTTAGAAGGTAGCTAACAGATAAAATCTCATTTAGACCTGGCCAGTTAGTAGAATCTTATAATAACTGCCTGTATACTTCCCCTCTTTCAAGTAGTATCGACCATGCACCACCTCTGATGTCAGAGGCTATATTATCTATAATAAAAAAACCAAAAGGAATGTTCATTGTATTCTAAAATATGCCTATATAATGCATTAGTGTCCTTCTGAGTTCTTATTTCATATAAATGCTCATAAATACGTTTTTTAAATTTCCTGCCAGTTTTACCAATGTAGAAACAGCTACATTGGTTACAATGAGCATTTTATTTAACTCTTTCAGAGTTACAATTATATTTAGAATTAATATGTAGCTGCCTATTGTTAACAAAAAATATTTCACCTTCTTTTACATATCTACAGTATCTGCACATATCACATTTCCTCATCTGTCCCTTCCTAACTGCATTATTAAATGAACTTCTCTTTTCAAATAAATACTTCAATTTTCTACCCTTCCTAAATATAGTAACAGGTCTCTCTTCAACATGGGGTCTTATGTCCCTATCCTGTGTTAAAATAACCCAATTTTTATTAAGAATGCCCTTTATGTCCACACTAGCTACTGTAAAAGTGATAATAAATGAAGCAGTATAATGATTATTTACATGGTAATTATTAAAGGAGATTTCATTCATCACTTCTCCTTCATTAATTAAAACTTCTGACAGGAGGGGAACATAAAATTCCCTTTCTCTTTTATTTGCCACCTCTAACAAAACCTCATTCACTAATCTCATGGGGTAACCTCTCTTTAAAAAAATACCCTTCAAGATGTCGTATTCGTTGAAAAATTCTTCTAAGTCTGATACCATGCGGGCAGCATGAACAAACTGCCCTTTTATTATTGCTCTTTTTTGTTTATATGGGTGGGTGCTAGTGAGGTGTAACAATGAATTTGAATATGTTTCCTTTCTATATATTTTTGAAGTAAACCTCTTTTTATTGTAATCCTTCATTAATAAAATATATAAAAGTGCTATTTTATGCATGTCAAACTGATGTGTAAACTTTAAAAATTGAGTAGTGGAATTAATATACGCTATAAATTCATTAACTATAGCATCTGGACCGTCCCACAAAATAAAAATATCATCCAAAAAATGCATATAATACACTATATAACCAAAAAAAAAATAAGAAGAAAAAACATATTTCTTATCCCAATTGCAGCACTATTATATTTGCATATAGGCTCACACATGCTGACCCCATAGTGACTCCTTCCTGCTGTAAATAAATCTCATTATAAAATAAAATAAAATTGTTTTTTTAAAATAATATCCATTAATTGTGAATATAATACTACATCAAAATGTTCCACTTTTTTCTCATATAAGTACTCGTTAAACCATTCAAGGCCTATTTGATGAGGAATAACTGAATATAAATCTTTTATATCAATAGTTATTAACATATAAGAATATTCAAAAGCAATGTCATTAATATCTTTCAAAAATCTCCACGAGTCCTTACATACATGTGATTCATCATATACAAAATGTTTTAATTTAAAATCTAAATATTTCACTAATGGTTGTGTAATAGATCTTTTAGAGTCAACTATGGGGTGCATGGGTGGCTGTAAAGTATCCTTATGCAACTTAGGGAGACAAAACATTACTGATATTTTTGGATGTACCACAGTTAAATAATTCAGGATGTCAATATTAATAAAACCATCTATAAACAAATCTTGTAATTCATTTTTTATCTTTACATATGACACATTCAGCTCATTCAAAGAAGATGCTATATAAGTGTTTCCATTCAATATAAAATGCATTTTCTTATAATAATTATCCAAATTCATTACCACAATTCCTCCTCCCATATCAGGTTTCATAATCCTAATTTTATTAAAGAGGCTACTCATTTCTTTAATAACTATATTTTCCCTAAAATTAAAGCCATCAGCCTCATGGTGATTTCTAACCAAATTCCGAATGTCTAATTCACATATCTTTTCAAGCAATGTTAATATGGGGTGCAAAGGGGGGGGGGTTGTATGTACTAGAAATTGTCAGAGGATTCACAAAATGTTCATTGGATGAATCTTTATATAATATCCTAAAATTCAATTTACAGGTATATAACTTTAGATCCATAAGGGTATTGGCCATATTACTACGTTGCCAGGGTATATAAGTATACCCCTTAGCAAAAATGTCACATTGTTCTTCATTAAACTGTATATCAGAAAAATTATATACCTTAAAGTCTCCTGAACTATTAGTTATGATGTTAAATACTGGTAAAATATGGTCAAAATTATTCAGATTTGTTATATCCTCTTTTGTTTCTTCACTTATAGTCACTTGATGTACTTGTACTATTTCCTGTTCATCCAAACCCTGATGTTGTATTTCATCCCTCCTCTGTTGTTGTTCATGCCCCCCCTCCCTCTGTTCCATTGATTGTTGGTATACACATGGGTTGGAGAATTCTCCATTCTCATATTGATCACTTGGGGGGGGGGGCTGTTCTTCAAGCACTCTGAATACGTCACAGGGGGTTATTCCTCTTCATCTAAAAAATCTTCTTCACTTTCTTCCTGTATGTGAGGAATATTATTTGTACCTTCTTCACCACCATCATTATGATTAAACTTATTACCCCATTCCTGAGATGGTGGGGTATTGGGCTATGCACTTCCTCTACTACATTCAGTTTTATCCCTATTTAATTTTTTTATTTTTTGAAGTTTAATTTCATTAGAAAGTTAATCAATACTCTTAAAAATTCTCAAATGTTCGCTCTTAAAATCAGTGTACTGTCTATGTGCACAAAGGACAAGATCAAGTTCTGTAACTTTTTCAGTCAATTCATTAATTAATTTATCATTATTAGCTACTATCAAATTCATATATTCAAATCCATGTTGATTAAAAAGAGCTATTAATTCATTAAAAAAACAGTGTACCACTTTTTAAGCCATTAGGGTACCTCCACATCCTTAACCCCTTTAGTACAACCTTTTTTTTTAAACATTCCATAAAATAAGCATTATCTAAATGTAAATGCTTAATTTTTGACAAATAATATTCATATTCTTCAAGCAAAAGATGAAGGCTTTTATTACCGGACTCAGTCCTGTTATTAAGTCTGTTCTGTAACAAAATAGTTGCATTTAGCCAGTCTTTCAGCTGTGGAATATTTCCAGTACATTGCACATCCAAACTTGCTTCTGGTACACGCTGTCCACATGGTCTAGAGTTTATAGAACATGAATTTTGATATGAATTCGATGTCGAAGGCAAATTCAAGCCTAAAGTACCTTGTTGAGATGAACTAAGTAAATGCAAATTACTTAGTGAATTCCGTAACACTCTAGAATCCATATCTTCTTCCTCTGCTGCTTGTGACGTACATATTACATCACCAAAGGGGGCGAGAACCAATGAATCAACTTTTTTGTAAGGTTCTGAACAATGCTGGTTAGTTCAGACACAGCTCGTTGCAATGCACTGATGTCCATGGTATTCATGGATATACCATTGGAGTCACCAATACTGTCCATATCTGCCATGTTGAAAACACACAGACTGAGAAAATGAAAAAAACTGCTGCACAACGCTGCAAGAAGGGAACAGGGCAGACTCCAAAACAATGAAATTCAAAGCCACGAAGTTGTTGAAATTGAGACAAATTTATTGAACCACAAACGATGGAAATCCAATAAGTGCTTTCGTCCTATCAAAGAACTTCGTCAGACAATCCAATTACACAAACATCTACATTTTATATCCTGTCATGCACATAGTCATCAAACATTAGCCACACCCCCTTAAAGTAAAAACAGACAAATATATATAAAATATGAATAAATATTACTCAAATATCTTTGATAGGACGAAAGCGCTTACTGGCTTTCCATCGTTTCTGGTTTAATAAACTTTGGCTCATTTTCATTAACTTTGTGGCTTTGAATTTCATTGTTTTGGAGTCTAACCTGTTCCCTTCTTCCAGCGTTGTGCAGCAGTTTGTTCGTTTTCTCAGTTTGCGTGTTTTCAACATGGCAGATGTGGACAGTATTGTTTTTTTCAAAGGTATATCTACGAATAGCACTGATATCAGTGTATTGCAACGAGCTGCGTCTGAATTAACCAGCATTAATCAGAACCTTATAAAAAAGATGATTTGTTGGTTGCCGCCCCCTTTGGTGACATAATATGTACGTCACAAGCAGCAGAGGAAGAAGATATGGCTTCTACAGTGATAATGGAGTTCACTAAGTAATTCACATTTACTTAGTTCATCTCAACAAGGTACTTTAGGCTTGAATTTGCCTTCGACATCAAATTCATATCAAAATTTGTGTTCTATAAACTCTATACCATGTGACAGCGTGTAACAGAAGCAAATTTAGATGTACAACGTACTGGAAATATTCCACTACTGAAAGACTGGCTAGATGCAACTATTTTGTTACAGAATGGATTTAATAACAGGACTGATTCCGGTAATAAAAGCTTTCATCTTTTGCTTGAAGAATTTTAATATTATTTGTCAAAAATTAAGTGTTTAGAATTAGATAATACTTATATTATGGAATGTTTAAAAGAAAAGGTTGTACCAAAGGGGTTTAGGATGTGGAGGTACCCTAATGGCTTAAAAAGAGGTACACCGTTTTTTAATGAATTAATAGCTCTTTTTAATCAACATGGATTTGAATATATGAATTTGATAGTAGCTAATAATGATAAATTAATTAATGAATTGATTGAAAAAGTTACAGAACTTGATCTTGTCATCTGTGCACATAGACAGTACACTGATTTTAAGAGCGAACATTTGAGAAATTTTAGAGTATTAATCAACTTTCTAATGAAATTAAACTTCGAAAAATAAAAAAAATTAAATAGGGATAAAACTGAATATAGTAGAGGCAGTGCATAGCCCAATCCCCCACTCTCTCAAGAATGGGGTAATAAGTTTAATCATAATAATTGTGGTGAAGAAGGTACAAATAATATTCTTCACATACAGGAAGAAGGTGAGGAAGATTTTTTAGACAAAGAGGAATACCCATCTTTGACGTGTTCAGAGCACTTGAAGAACAGGGCCCCCCCACAAGTGAACAATATGAGAATGGAGAATTCTCCAACCCATGTGTATTACAACAATCAATGGAACAGAGGGCGGGGGGCATGAACAACAACAGAGGAGGGATGAAATGCAACAACAGGGGTTGAATGAACAGGAAATAGTACAAGTACATCAAGTGACTATAAGTGAAGAAACAATAGAGGATATAACAAATCTGAATAATTTTGATCATATTTTACCAGTATGTAACATCATAACTAATAGTTCAGGAGACTTTAAGGTATATAATTTCTCTGATACAAAGTTTAATGAAGAACAATGTGACATTTTTGCTAAAGGATATACTTATATACCCTGACAACATAGTAATATGGCCAATACCCTTATGGATCTGAAGTTATATACCCATAAATTGAATTTTAGGATATGATTTAAAAATTCATCCATTGAACATTTTGTGAACCCCCTGACAATTTCTAGTAGATACAACCCCCCTCTGCACCCCATATTAACATTGTTTGAAAAGATATGTGAATTATACATTCAGAATTTGGTTAGAAATCACCGTGAGGCTAATGGCTTTAATTCTAGGCAAATATAGTTATTAAAGAAATCAATAGCCTCTTGGATAAAATTAGGATTATGAAGCCTGATAAGGGAGGAGGAATTGTGATAATGAATTTGGATGATTATTATAAGAAAATGCATTTTATATTGAATGGAAAAGCTTATATAACATCTTCTTTGAATGAGCTGAATGGGTCATATGTAAAGATAAAAAATGAATTACAAGATCTGTTTATAGATGGTTTTATTAATATTGATGTCCTGAATTATTTAACTGTGGTACATCCAAAAATATCAGTAATGTTTGGTTTCCCTAAGCTGCATAAATATACTTTACAGCCACCCATGCACCCCATAGTTGATTCTAAAGGATCTATTACACAACCATTAGCAAAATATTTAGATTTTAAATTAAAACATTTTGTATATGATGAATCACATGTATGTAAGGACTCATGGAGCTTTTTGAAAGATATTAATGATATTGCTTTTAAAGATTTTTATATGCTAATAACTATTCATATAAAAGATTTATATTCAGTTATTTCTCATCAAATAGGCCTTGAATGGTCTAACGAGTACTTATATGAGAAAAAAAGTGGAACATTTTGATGTAGTATTATAAACACAATTAATGGACATTATTTTAAAAAGCAATTTTATTTTATTTTATAACGAGATTTTTTTACAGCAGGAAGGAGTTGCTATGGGGTCAGCATGTGAGGGCCTATATGCAAATATAATAGTGCTGCAATGGGAGAAGAAATATGTTTTTTCTTCTGATTTGTTTGGTTATATAGCATATTATACGCGTTTCTTGGTTGATATTTTTATTTTGTGGGACAGTCCCCATGCTATAGTTATTGGATTTATAGCGTATATCAATTCCACTACTCAATTTTTAAAGTTTACACATCACTTTGACATGCATAAAGTAGCATTTTTAGATATTTTATTAATGAAGGATTACAATAAAAAGAGATGTACTTCAAAAATATAGAGAAAGGAAACATATTCAAATTCATTGTTACACTTCACTAGCACCCACCCATATAAACAAAAAAGAGCAATAATAAAAGGGCAGTCTGTTCGTGCTGCCCGGATGGTATCAGACTTAAAAGAATTTTCAACGAATGCCACAATTTGAAGGGTATGTTTTTAAAGAGAGGTTACCCAATGAGATTAGTGAGTGAGGTTTTGTTAGAGGTGTCAAATAAAAGAGAAAGAAAATTTTATGTTCCCCTCCTGTCAGAAGTTTTAATTAACGAAGGAGAAGTGATGAATGAAATCTCCTTTAATATTAAGCATGCAAATAATGATAATACTGCTTCGTTTATTACCACTTTTGCAGTAGATAGTGTGGACATTAAGGGCATTCTTAATAAAAACTGGGTTATTTTAACACAGGATAGGGACATAAGACCCCATGTTGAAGAGAAACCTGTTACTATATTTAGGAAGGGTAGAAACTTGAAGTGTTTATTTGAAAAGAGAAGTTCATTTAATAATGCAGTTAGGTAGGGACAGATGAGGAAATACGGTATTTGCAGATTCTGTAGATATGTAAAAGAAGGTGAAATATTTTTTGTTAACAATAGGCACATACATATTAATTCTAAATATAATTGTAACTCTGAAAGAGTTATATATTGTGCTCAATGTAACCAATGTAGCTGTTTCTATATTGGTAAAACTGATAAGAAATTTAAAAAACATATTTATGAGCATTTATTTGAAATAAGAACTCACAAGGACACTAATGCATTATATAGGCATATTTTAGAATACAATGAACATTCCTTTTGTTTTTTTTATTATAGATAATATCGCCTCTGACATCAGAGGTGGTGCATGGTCGATACTACTTGAAAGAAGGGAACTATAATGGCAGTTATTATTAGATTCTACTAACTGGCCAGGTCTAAATGAGAATTTATCTATTAGTTCTAAAATTAAGAGGTCTTAAAAGATGATATATATATATATATATATATATATATATATACATATATATATATATATATATAAAATATTTAAAAAAACTTTTATATATATTTATATTACTATTTATATACATATAGTGTTTTCTATTATTCATTTTAGTAATATTTATTCATATTTTATATATGTATTTGCCTATTTTTACTTTAAGGGGGTGTGGCTAATGTTTCATGACTATGTGCATGACAGGACATAAAATGTAGATGTTTGTGTAATTGGATTGTCTGAGGAAGTTCTTTGATAGGGCGAAAGCGCTTACTGGCTTTCCATCATTTGTGCTTCATTAAACTTTGGCTCAATTTCATCAACTTTGTGGCTTTGAATTTCATTGTTTTAGAGTCTGCCCTGTTCCCTTTTTGCAGTTTTGTGTACTACAGCCATACCTCTCAGGTGTACATAGGACATTCATCAAGGTACTTGTTTTGTTTAGCAGACATTTTCTGACATATCTGTAGTCTGAAACTGCAATGTATTGTGTGATTACCTAGTGCCAGACATCCTGAGATCATCACAGTGCTTTACCAGAGGAATAGTAGTTGTATGATGCATAGACCAATCTTATAAGGGCAGCTATGTAAATGCTTGGCCAACAAGGACATTTGTGAGGTGCGGCTACAGCCAGTGTAGTAATGACACACTGCTGTGTGAACAGTCCAGCAACCTGGTGATATACTGGCTGGGGATCTCCTGCTTGTGTGGTATCTTTCTAACCTGGGATGTCATTTCCTTGTGTGTTTATGCCTCTGACCTGTACATTTTTGGCAGATTGTCCAGGTGTTTGGCTAGAGGTTTCAGCCTTTCTACGTAAATTTGTGTTTTTATGGCAAGTTAGTTACATATAATTGAAGTGTGATGTTACAAAATAATACAGACATTACTGTTTCTGAATAAATAACCCTCAGACAATTCAAACTACTGCAAACTACTCACCCCACCAACTTTCTCAGTTTGTAAGGGTGATATTTGCAACTCATGCCTATCACTGTGCCTTTGTTCCACTTTTCTTTCTGCCCTTGTCCAGACATCTTGCTGGCAGAGGTTGGGAGTTATGGGTGTGGGTACAGAGTGCATTCAACTGTGCAGGCATGTCCATTATTTGTAAAAGCAAACATAAGAAAAAGGATTATTGAAAATGACCACTGACAACAGTACCACACAGCACTTATATTC
This sequence comes from Protopterus annectens, assembly GCF_019279795.1. Lineage (NCBI taxonomy): Eukaryota > Metazoa > Chordata > Ceratodontiformes > Protopteridae > Protopterus > Protopterus annectens. Next base: position 1,287,190,451 of record NC_056729.1, on the reverse strand, counting down.
ACAAAAGCCTTGGCACCTCTGCTACACATCCTTCAAGATGTCACTAATATGTGTAGCAGATTCCACATAGCACTGTGACTTCCAGGTATGTTAGTGGTAGAGCAGTGGGTATCACTGACATGCAAAACAGTTGGCACTGTAGTTATTTATACATGGCTCTGTCAAAGGCAGCACTGTACCTAGGGCAGTACAAGACACTGCCAGGAGAACGTGCTGGCAAGATCCAGACAGTATTAACCACACATACTCATAGCTCATTGACCCCTGCATATTGTGGACAGGCAACATGTTTTCATGTGTATTGGTACAGCCCTGCCAGTGTGTGCTATGCTGCTATTTCCATGCAAACATATATGTTACTACATTTGTGTGCGTATATGGGGGGCGGGGCACACCTGTCCACTGTGCACATTTGCACGCACTGTGCTTATATTTGCTTTACATTTTTGTTCTGTTTATCATACTGTTGTTCCCTGCCTTGGAGACTGGAGGCATATCAGTACTGGCATACATTTGAGTTTCAGACTTCATACCCTTCCTTGCCTTACTGCAACTGTGGGTCCTGCTGTGCTATCACTGTGTGAGCCTGTAGGGGGTAATTCAACATTGCCACCATTTGTGTGCCTTTATCAGACATTTATCTGTGGTTTTCTACAGCTGACTTGCTGTGTGGGTGTGAGGGGTGGTTTTTAGGACCCCCACCCTGACATCCATGCCTGTGACCTCTGACCCCCCCCCCCCCACTTAGTTGTCCCCACACCTATACTGCAGTGGGATTTGTCACCTTGGGTAATACTGCATAGTGTGTGGAGGACAGTTTTGGCCAGATATTTCCTTGTGGCCAACATAGCTGTCAGTTGTGTGCTGCTATCCCAGCAGGCCACCCCACTCCCTAGCATGCATGCAGCATTACCATAGATAATGCCAGCAGAACATACGATTCCATTAATGTATTGTTAAGAAGACTGACTTACCTTGTGCTTGCAGCAGTTATGAGGACAGTGCTTGAGGGCTGCCTATGTTGGATGCACACAGCACACTTCCTATACATGGTAAGTTACAGGTAGTCTGATGTGTGTGTCATCCAATTTACCATGTATGCAAGTCAGAGAGAAGTGTCAGTCCCTGGGATCCCTACAGTGTCAGTGTGTGTGCTATGCATTGCCTCATTGCCAAGGAATGAGCATACTCTGTCTGCCTGAAACAACAGGCTCAGGGGCCTCCTCCTGTGAGTCTTTCTGTGCCTGTGGTGACATTGACAATGGTGGGGGGGGGTGGCCCTTCCCTGTGCTGTTCCTGCTGCAGCTGTTTCCACAAGATCATATTGTGTAGCATGGCACATACTAACATACTATGAACATGTGTGCACATGTGGCTGGAGAGCATTGTAAGGCTCCGCCAGATATGTCAAGGCAGTGGAACTGTGACTTGAGCATCCCAAACACATGCTCTATAATGATCCCGGTATGTGCATGTGCTTCATTATGGTGGTGTTGTGTGGGTGTGTGTGTGCATGTCTGATGGGTGTCAATCATCCATGGCTCCAGTGCATAGCCAGCATCCCCCACCAGATGGCCATATGGGATGCCCTCACTGGCAAATGCCTGGTAAAGTTGTGATGAATGCCAGATGTGGGAGTCGTGAAAGCTTCCAGGGCTGCCAGCACACACATTCTTGATAATGCCCTGGGCAGTGCACACAACCTGGCAGTTGATGGAGGGAAAGCCCTTGTGGTTTATGTAGACTCTACCCTGGTCACAGGCTGGTGCTTTGATGTGGATGTGCAAGCAGTCTATGGCACCCAGTATCTCCAGGTGTTCTGGTACACGGTGGAAGAAATGCATATTGCTGGTCCTCTCCTCACAGGTGTTGGGGAAGTAAATGTACTCACCGGCATGTGGTAGCATGGCATCCAGGAAATGGTGGAGTGCCTTGGATACTGATGCCTGTGAGACCCCCATCATGTCCCCAGTAAGATTGTGGAAAGTACTTGTAGCTAGAATTCTTAAGGCTACACATGCCTTGGTATCCACTGTGATAGGTTTCCCTCTGTTGGTTCTAGCTCTGAGTTGAGGCCAGCAACAGCTCAGTGAGTTGCTGAAGTATGTCTCTGTCCATCCTGTAGCCCTCTACTATCTCCAGATCATGTAGCCCCTGGTAAGTTACCCTGGGTCTGAACACTCTTCTTCTCCTCCTTCGTTTGAGGAGGTTGTCAACATTATCCATCTCTCTGCCCTCAGCCTCTAGCACATACTGATGGATCAAAGCAATGGCAGCCCCTAACATTTTTCCAGTTAAAATTCCCCAGAGTGTGTACACCAATGGTGCAGAGTTTGTATAGTTAAAACCAGACTGTAATGTCTTTCCATACTTTATACTGTTGTGCTGCATTTGCTGCCTGTGTGATTGGCTGACTATGATACATTCTAGTTGCCACCTATATTACTCATGGGCTTTGATTTGGCCACTGTGAGTCTTAGATGCACTAATGGTAATCTGTGTATGATTGCTTTTATTCTGCTGTTGCTCTTTTTTAATTATTTTTACTTACATCTCCTCCCACTTTCAGCTATGCATTCACCTGCCAGCTGTATTATTGCATGCTTTTCCTGGCCCATTGTAAGTTGCAAGATTCCCATATTAGTGATTTCTACTTCATTTCTCATTTATTGTGCTGTTGCCCTTCATTTCTTTTTTTTACATCTCCTCCCATTTTCAGCTATGCAGCCACCTGCCAGTTGCACTATTGAGTGCTTGCAATGGCCCATTGTGTGTTGCAGTATCCCATATTGTTGTTTGTAGTGCATTTCCCTTGTTCTGCTATTTCCTTTTTCTTTTCCAATAGCCTTCCTGTTTAACCCAGGGCACACCACCCAGACACATTTAGCTTGTGTAAACAGTAAGAAATGGCCCTCCCCTGGGCACGATCATGCTCCTCAGTTAATGCAATAAGTGTATACAGCCTCAGACACATCCCCCTTGCTTAGCTGTGCTTAGCTAAGCATAAACCCAGCCAACGAATGTGCTTACAGCAAGCATGACACACCCCCTGCTCATGTTAGTTGCTCCTCCTGTCTACACGGTGGTGTTAGAGCACCTACACGGTTAGGTGCAGTCTGACACTTAGAAGAATTTTGTGATTTAGTATAAGTCCCCCCATTAACATATCCCACTGCCTTACTCCATAGTTATTGCACTACACAAGAGCCTTCCGTCTTAGCAACCACTGTTCTCTGCCATTGTTTTGATTTTGCTTGCCATTGACTATAATGGCAAAATGCAGTTTTCCCCTAAAATGCACCTTCTACATTTATTTATTTATTTTCCCCATGATCCCATTTGCATGGCACTTCCCTATGCTTAAACAGCCAAGACTGGCCGAGAAATAATAAACTTTTACTTTTTTTTTAAATATAAACAGTTTAACATGCCATTGGCCATATATTTGGCCATTGGCATGCCTACAGGTTAGGGTCCATGCATTTATTGGAGCTGTCATGGCTCCATTTTAAATTTTGCAGAAATGTATTCAGCTAGTAGCTGCACACTGTTCCTGCACAACTACCTACCTGCTTCCTAGATGGCTATTTTACCTCATTTGCATGTTTGTCACCAGCAAATGAGGTAATTAGCATCCTGCACAAGTTTCCATGCAGGAACAGTTTCGGCTCACTCATGCATGTCAATCTTGAACTGCTCGGCAGCCATATTCTGTGCAGGAGCGGCTACACTGCTCCTGCATGGAAAGAAAACATTTGTGACTACCATGGTGAGAATCTCAGTATTGTACTGTTGTGGAGATTACTTGGTGAAATGCTTCCTGTATATTATTAATGCAATGTCAAATGTGGTTCTAGGCAATGTTATAAAATTTCCCTCTCCTTAACACAGAGCCTTTATGATAAATCTTTCATTAATTATGGGCCAGATTCAATAAGTCCTACACTAGGTGTACACTAAATGTACATGATATGTATTCAAGAACATTGTTATCACATTTTTTGTGCTTTCTAGTCAGTCAGAAAGATTATACTAAGTGTACATGTAGTCTACACTTTGTGGCAACCTTTGCAAATCCCTGTCAGTATTTAAAGCTGCAAGAATATCAGAAGGGAAGCTAACATTAGGAGGAAGAAGGTGAGAGTTATGTCTGGGTTGTCTGTTCACTCAGAAGGGTGTACAGTTAGTGTGCACTTAGTGTAGGTATTATTGAATCTCATGGTATTACTATCATTTATCAGGTCAACAACACTAATAATGTAGAAAACCTTAAGTCTTCTTCTCCTCAGTGACAATGATTTCTTTAGTTCCTCACAAAGTACACTGTTAAGTCTTACTTAATTTAGGTGCGTTTACTTCATTACACTGGGTACATTTTTTTCTCTAAAGGTTAACAAATGTAACAAAGACCTCTCTCAGATAACATATCCATAAGCAAGGGGCCTACCTCAGTACAATAACAGAATACCAGTAGATGAGGAAAATATTTGAATGTTTAATGAGTACTTTCAGATCTGCAGAAGTAGTTCATGGCTCAAATGTTATAACCATCTGCTAGCAGTTTCTTTAGGCTTCTCCCCTTAGGGGTCGCCACAGCAGATCACTGGTCTGCAGACTGATTGGCAGTGGGGTTTTTTTGGTGTCGAGTTGCTAGCCTGGTGCCCAACCTACACAGAAGGCACACACACACACACACACACACACACACACACACACACACACACACACACACACACACACACACACACACACACACACACACACACACACATCCACCTACTGCATGTCTTTTAAAACACACTCAACCACAGGAAGGATATGCTGACTCCGCACAGAAGATGCTTCAGCCGAGAATCGAACAAAAGAACCTCTTGCTGTGAGGCGACAATGTTAACTAACTAAGTTAAAAGCAGATAGTTACAGTATTTCCTGAATGTGGCTCCAATGGGTTTCACTGATTGAGGATAGTGTTTAGATTCTCTTTCCTAACATCTATTTGAACTGCATATTGCTGGATTGCACTTTACTAACACAGATGAGGTCATCATATAGTGCATAAAACTCCACTTACTGCGAAAATCCTCAATTCCTGTATGGAGAAGGAGTTCTAAAAACTGCATTGTAGTCTACTGGCTAGTCACAAAATTACTAATATAAGATGTGACTGTGCAGGCAGCAGGAATCAGCATTACAGAGTTTTGTCCACGCTAATGAACTCTTTCATCTTTATATTAGATAGCACACTGTCAAAGTACACATATATCTATATATATATATATATATATATATATATATATATATATATATATATATATATATGTATATATTTATATATAAAACACTATGCACTAGTGTATTCATTTGACTGCATTTGCATTTTTATTAGACTCTGCAAAGCATGCTTCCAGCCACGTGAGAATTAACCAGTCTGCAAACTTGTCCTCCGTACCCAAGGGAAGATTGTAAATTTGTTGATCTTACTGTTTTCAAACAAAAGCAAGCATACTGCTGCTGAAGTCGTTGAAATGAGTAAGAGAAGCAATGTTTGCATAATGTGCAGAGGTCTGTAAAAGGAAGACATTGTGGCCTGTAGTATAGCTACTGAAATGCATAGGAGCTGTGGTCTGCATTTTATTTCTCTCTGAATTCATCAAATATTCAAACACATCTACGTATAGCACGGAGAAGGTGTGAAACAGCAATAGTTTAGATGGAAATATTTTAGAGGGGCTATTTTCTTACATAATTTCCCTCTGTTTGCTTCACATTTTCATCTCTGTCCTATCCTTTCACTGACAACCTTTAATCTGGGCCAAATATAGATATGCATATCTCACATGCCCGTAAGTGGCTTACAGTTAAAAATAGCTATTCTGTACTCCTTTGTTGCAAAACACTTGGCATGAAGCAGCAGTGTCTCCTGCTAGTCTTCATCCTATGGCCATAACAAAGAAAATTCCTCTGCATGCAATGACTGCCATCATTCACATAACTGAGCTTAGTGTCATTGTATGTCATTAAGCA